>NC_089803.1:73055061-73255061 GCF_029633855.1 Hoplias malabaricus | reverse complement strand
GTGAGCTTGGTCTTGGATAGCCGGGGTGGGAGGTGCTTTCCTCCCCACCGCCGGTGACGAGAGCCGCATGACACTGGAACCGGACCGGGGCTAATGAACGCCTCGGTCCACCTCCCTCGTCAAAGCAAATGTCTCTTGATCCGGGTGTGAAATGACTTGTAAACGACCTGATTCGGAGTGCGGGTGTCGTAAGTGGCAGAGCGGGTGCATATACCGCGATCCATTGAAAGTCATCCCGTCCACTCAAACATTTGTCGGGGGGAAGGCGAAAGCAAACCCCCGGCCCTCCGGAGCGGTCCAGGTCTGGTTCTCTGGGGCGCGGGCCCCGGAGACTCCGTACACCGGTTAGAGGGAGCCGGTGGCGGGCATAGGGGAGGTGGGTACTCCCCTGTGAAATCCTGGATGACGGTTTTAGGTCTCGTAGTGGGCGAAAATCGGACTTAGTGCAATTTCCGAAACTCTGGTTCTCTGGGGGCGCGGGCCCCGAGAGTCCATACACCGGTTAGAGGGAGCCGGTGGCGGGCATAGGGAGGCAGGTCGCTCCCTTGAATGGTCCTGGATGTCTGGACTTAGTGCAATTTCCGAAACTCTGGTTCTCTGGGGGCGCGGGCCCCGAGAGTCCGTACACCGGTTAGAGGGAGCCGGTGGCGGGCATAGGGAGGCAGGTCGCTCCCTTGAATGGTCCTGGATGTCTGGACTTAGTGCAATTTCCGAAACTCTGGTTCTCTGGGGGCGCGGGCCCCGAGAGTCCGTACACCGGTTAGAGGGAGCCGGTGGCGGGCATAGGGAGGCAGGTCGCTCCCTTGAATGGTCCTGGATGTCTGGACTTAGTGCAATTTCCGAAACTCTGGTTCTCTGGGGGCGCGGGCCCCGAGAGTCCGTACACCGGTTAGAGGGAGCCGGTGGCGGGCATAGGGAGGCAGGTCGCTCCCTTGAATGGTCCTGGATGTCAGCAATTTCTTAAGAAGGGCGCCCTCTTGTGGTCCCATGGCCGAAGTACATGCTCCGAGCCCGGGTATGGCAGTGGGCGGAATGAGACTTAGAGGAATGTTGACGGAGCCATGAGGGGCCCCCCCTGGAGGTCCCATGGCCGAGAAAAGTGCTCCGAGCCCGGGGTGATAGAGAACCGTGAACGCCGCGGTTAAAGACCTCGGGTATGGCAGTGGGCGGAATGAGACTTAAAGGAATATTGACGGAGCCAAGAGGGGCCTCCCCTGGAGGTCCCGTGGCCGAGAAAAGTGCCCCGAGCCCGGGGTGATAGAGAACCGTAAAGCGCGCGGGTTTGGGGCTCGGGTCTTCCAGTGGGCGGAATGAGACTTAGAGAAATGATGACGGAGCCAAGAGGGGCTTCCCCTGGAGGTCCCATGGCCGAGAAAAGTGCTCCGAGCCCGGGGTGATAGAGAACCGTGAACGCCGCGGTTAAAGACCTCGGGTATCGCAGTGGGCGGAATGAGACTTAGAGGAATGTTGACGGAGCCATGAGGGGCCCCCCCTGGAGGTCCCATGGCCGAGAAAAGTGCCCCGAGCCCGGGGAGATAGAGAACCGTAAAGCGCGCGGGTTTGGGGCTCGGGTCTTCCAGTGGGCGGAATGAGACTTAAAGGAATATTGACGGAGCCAAGAGGGGCCTCCCCTGGAGGTCCCGTGGCCGAGAAAAGTGCCCCGAGCCCGGGGAGATAGAGAACCGTAAAGCGCGCGGGTTTGGGGCTCGGGTCTTCCAGTGGGCGGAGTGAGACTTAAAGGAATATTGACGGAGCCATGAAGGGCCCCCCCTGGAGGTCCCATGGCCGAGAAAAGTGTTCCGAGCCCGGGGAGATAGAGAACCGTAAAGCGCGCGGGTTTGGGGCTCGGGTCTTCCAGTGGGCGGAGTGAGACTTAAAGGAATATTGACGGAGCCATGAAGGGCCCCCCCTGGAGGTCCCGTGGCCGAGAAAAGTGCCCCGAGCCCGGGGAGATAGAGAACCGTAAAGCGCGCGGGTTTGGGGCTCGGGTCTTCCAGTGGGCGGAGTGAGACTTAAAGGAATATTGACGGAGCCATGAAGGGCCCCCCCTGGAGGTCCCATGGCCGAGAAAAGTGTTCCGAGCCCGGGGAGATAGAGAACCGTAAAGCGCGCGGGTTTGGGGCTCGGGTCTTCCAGTGGGCGGAGTGAGACTTAAAGGAATATTGACGGAGCCATGAAGGGCCCCCCCTGGAGGTCCCATGGCCGAGAAAAGTGCTCCGAGCCCGGGGAGATAGAGAACCGTAAAGCGCGCGGGTTTGGGGCTCGGGTCTTCCAGTGGGCGGAGTGAGACTTAGAGAAATGATGACGGAGCTAAGAGGGGCCCCCCCTGGAGGTCCCATGGCCGAGAAAAGTGCTCCGAGCCCGGGGAGATAGAGAACCGTAAAGCGCGCTGTTTTGAGGCTCAGGTCTTCCAGTGGGCGCTCGTTCCAGCGGCGCGGGCTGGATGGTTTAGTCCGAGGAGGAGTGCTTAAGTGTGGGCCGGATAGGTTCGAGAGGTGCGCTGGGTTCCTGGAGGTCCAGCCCCGGAGGTTTGGAGCGGGGCGATGGAGCGAGCGAGGCCGAGTCGGGTGAGCCTGGGCCGGGCATGGGCGTTGGCGGCGACGGGGGTCTTCTCCCCGGAGGTGAGGAGCGGGCGATGGAGCTAGCGAGGCCGAGTCGGGTGAGCCTGGGCCGGGCATGGGCGTTGGCGGCGATGGGGGTCTTCTCCCCGGAGGTTTGGAGCGGGCGATGGAGCGAGCGAGGCCGAGTCGGGTGAGCCTGGGCCGGGCATGGGTGTTGGCAGCGACGGGGGTGTCTTCCCCGGAGGTAAGTACCGTGGGGGGCAAGCGTGAGATATTCCAGGCCGGGAAAAGTGAGCTAAATTCGGCAAAGCGTTGTTAAAAAGGGGGTTCGGTTGATTTTTTTGTTAAATCTAAACGAACAAAGGGTGCGAGGCGTGAAAATTGCATTCAGCCGTGATTTTTTGGCAAAGTGCTAACCCTAGTGGTCTCCCAGTGGGACGTTTTAAAGTAGGACTTAGAAAAATTTCTGACCCTCTTCGCCCTAGGTAGCAAGCCCAAAACGGAGCACCTCGGAGTGGTAAAAATTCAGAGGGCATGGGGGTTTCCAGTGCGGTGCCGTCAGGACATTAGGGTTCCTTTAGAAAAGACGAAAGTTTGGGTACACCGTATGTAACTATGACAAGCCCAAGGCTCTGGTTCGCCTGTGGGCATGAATATAGTGAGATTTCCGCGTTATCTCACTGGAGGTGACCCCGGAACGGTTCAAAACCTAAGTCGAGACTTCCATGGAACCCCGATGATGGGAGTTTGAAGCCCGAGGAGTGACGCCCTCTGGGCTAAGGTTGCTGGTAGGTTCGGCCCCCCTCTCTGGAGGTCTAAATGACTTCCATGGACCCCGGTGATGCGAATTTGATGCCCGAGGAGTGACTCACCTCTGGGCTAAGGGTGGTGGTATGCCCAGCCCCCCCTCTGGAGGTCTCGAATGACTTCCATGGACCCCGGTGAAGCGTATTTCATGCCCGATGAGGAGCACACCTCTGGGCTAAGGGTGGTGGTATGCTCAGCCCCCCCTCTGGAGGTCTAAACTGACTTCCATGGACCCCGGTGATGCGAATTTGATGCCCGAGGAGTGACTCACCTCTGGGCTAAGGGTGGTGGTATGCCCGGCCCCCCCTCTGGAGGTCTCCAAAACCTAAGTCGAGACTTCCATGGACCCCGGTTATCCGAATTTCATGCCCGAGGAGTGATGCCCTCTGGGCTAAGGGTGGTGGTAAGCCCGGCCCCCCCTCTCTGGAGGTCTAGATTGACTTCCATGGACCCCGGTTAAGCGTATTTCATGCCCGAGGAGTGACGCCCTCTGGGCTAAGGGTGGTGGTATGCCCGGCCCCCACCCTCTGGAGGTCTCCAAAACCTAAGTCGAGACTTCCATGGACCCCGGTTATCTGAATTTCATGCCCGAGGAGTGACGCCCTCTGGGCTAAGGGTGGTGGTAAGCCCGGCCCCCCCTCTCTGGAGGTCTAAAATCACTTCCATGGACCCCGGTGTAGCGTATTTCATGCCCGAGGAGTGACGCCCTCTGGGCTTAGGGTGGTGGTAAGCCCGGCCCCACTCTCTGGAGGTCTAAACTGACTTCCATGGACCCCGGTTATCCGAATTTCATGCCCGAGGAGTGATGAACCTCTGGGCTAAGGGTGGTGGTAAGTGCAGCCCCCCCTCTGGAGGTTTCCAAAACCTAAGTCGAGACTTCCATGGACCCCGGTGATGCGAATTTCAAGCCCGAGGAGTGGTGCCCTCTGGGCTAAGGGTGGTGGTAAGCCCGGCCCCCCCTCTCTGGAGGTCTAAAAGGACTTCCATGGACCCCGGTATAGCGTATTTCATGCCCGAGGAGTGACGCCCTCTGGGCTTAGGGTGGTGGTAAGTGCAGCCCCCCCTCTGGAGGTTTCCAAAACCTAAGTCGAGACTTCCATGGACCCCGGTGATGCGAATTTCAAGCCCGAGGAGTGGTGCCCTCTGGGCTAAGGGTGGTGGTAAGCCCGGCCCCCCCTCTCTGGAGGTCTAAAATGACTTCCATGGACCCCGGTGTAGCGTATTTCATGCCCGAGGAGTGACGCCCTCTGGGCTAAGGGTGGTGGTAAGTGCAGCCCCCCCTCTCTGGAGGTCTAAAATGACTTCCATGGACCCCGGTGATGCGAATTTCAAGCCCGAGGAGGTGCACACCTCCGGGCTAAGGGGATGGTTTGGGTTGCCTCCCCTCTGGAGGTCAAAAAAGACTTCCGTAGACCCCGGTGATTCTAATTTAAAGCCAGAGGACTGGCACCCCTCTGGGCTAAGGGTGGTGGTAAGACCGGCCCCACCCTCTGGAAGTGTTCAAAACCTAAGTCGAGACTTCCGTAGACCCAGGTGATGCGAATTTCAAGCCCGATGAGTGGCGCCCTCCGGGCTAGGGTGGCGGTATGACCGGCCCCACCTCTGGAAATGTTCAAAACCTAAGTGGAGACATCCATAGACCCCGGTGATACTTATTTCAAGCCCGAGGAGTGACGCCTTCCGGGCTTATGTGGAGAAACGCTCGTTTTCCACTATGGAAGTCAAAAGTGTTCAAAATTTCGAAATTTTTCAAAGTATTTACGCACATCCACACATCCGTAGACCCCGGCGATGCGTATTTCAAGCCCGAGGAGTGGTGCCCTCCGGGCTAGGGTGGTGGTATGCCCGGCCCCCCCCTATGGAAGTGTTCAAAACCTAAGTCTAGACTTCCGTAGACCCCGGTGATCCGTATTTCAAGCCCGAGGAGTGACGCCCTCTGGGCTAAGGTTGGTGGTAGGTTCGGCCCCCCTCTCTGGAGGTCTAAACTGACTTCCATGGACCCCGGTGAAGCGAATTTCATGCCCGAGGAGTGACGCCCTCTCGGCTAGGGTGGTGGTAAGCCAGGCCCCCCCTCTCTGGAGGTCTAAAACGACTTCCATGGACCCCGGTGATGCGAATTTAAAGCCCAAGGAGTGACTCACCTCTGGGCTAAGGGTGGTGGTATGCCCAGCCCCCCCTCTGGAGGTCTCGATTGACTTCCATGGACCCCGGTGAAGCGTATTTCATGCCCGATGAGGAGCACACCTCTGGGCTAAGGGTGGTGGTATGCTTGGCCCCCCCTCTGGAGGTCTAGAACGACTTCCATGGACCCCGGTGTAGCGTATTTCATGCCCGAGGAGTGACGCCCTCTGGGCTTAGGGTGGTGGTAAGCCCGGCCCCCCCTCTGGAGGTCTAAACTGACTTCCATGGACCCCGGTTATCCGAATTTCATGCCCGAGGAGTAGTGCCCTCTGGGCTTAGGGTGGTGGTATGCTCGGCCCCCCCTCTGGAGGTCTAAACTGACTTCCATGGACCCCGGTTATCCGAATTTAAAGCCCAAGGAGTGACTCACCTCTGGGCTAAGGGTGGTGGTATGCCCGGCCCCCCCTCTGGAGGTCTCCAAAACCTAAGTCGAGACTTCCATGGACCCCGGTTATCCGAATTTCATGCCCGAGGAGTGATGCCCTCTGGGCTAAGGGTGGTGGTAAGTCCGGCCCCCACCCTCTGGATGCGTTCAAAACCTAAGTCGAGACTTCCATGGACCCCGGTGATGCGAAGTGACATGCCCGAAGAGTGGTGCCTTCTGGGCTAAGGTTGTGATAAGCCCGGTCTCTCCTCTGGAGGTCTGTGGTTTTAAAGTGAATATTTTCTAAGTCCCTCACCTGAGATTTTAAGAGAATCAGGACCCTCCTCAAGCCTCGTAGCGAGTCCGAGGGAGGTTCATCGTTGTCGGCTATGCGAAAGGGGTTCAGACGCCTCTAATCCTGTGGGCATATGGTTTCTCAGCCTGGTGCCGTCGGGATATTAGGGAGGCATTAAATCAGACGTAAGTTTGGGTAACAGCGATGCGAAACGCTATGCCCAAAGGAGTGGCTTCCCGATGGGCTTGAAATAATGGGAATGTCTGCTCTGCTTCCCTGGATGTGTTCAAAACCTAAGTCGAGACATCCGTAGACCCCGTTGATGCGAATTCCATGCCCGAGGAGTGACGCCCTCTGGGCTTAAGGGTGGTGGTAAGACCGGCCCCACTCTCTGGAGGTCTAAACTGACTTCCATGGACCCCGGTGATTCGAATTTCATGCCCGAGGAGTGGTGCCCTCTGGGCTAAGAGTGGTGGTAAGACCGGCCCCACTCTCTGGATGTCTAAAATGACTTCCATGGACCCCGGTGATTCGAATTTGAAGCCCGAGGAGGTGCACACCTCCGGGCTAAGGGGATGGTTTGGGTGGCCTCCCCTCTGGATGTGTTCAAAACCTAAGTTGAGACATCCATAGACCACGGTAATCCGAATTTCATGCCCGAGGAGTGACGCCCTCTGGGCTTAAGGGTGGTGGTAAGACCGGCCCCACTCTCTGGATGTCTAAAATGACTTCCATGGACCCCGGTGATTCGAATTTGAAGCCCGAGGAGGTGCACACCTCCGGGCTAAGGGGATGGTTTGGGTGGCCTCCCCTCTGGATGTGTTCAAAACCTAAGTTGAGACATCCATAGACCACGGTAATCCGAATTTCATGCCCGAGGAGTGACGCCCTCTGGGCTTAAGGGTGGTGGTAAGACCGGCCCCACTCTCTGGATGTCTAAAATGACTTCCATGGACCCCGGTGATGCGAATACACAAGCCCGAGGAGTGGCACACCTCTGGGCTAAGGGGATGGTTTGGGTTGCCTCCCCTCTGGAGGTCTAAAAATGACTTCCATAGACCCCGGCGAAGCGAATTTAAAGCCCGAGGACTGGCACCCCTCTGGGCTAAGGGTGGTGGTTAATCCGGCCCCCCCTTCTGGATGTGTTCAAAACCTAAGTCGAGACATCCATGGACCCCGGTGATGCGAAGTGACATGCCCGAGGAGTGGCGCCCTCTGGGCTAAGGTTGTGATAAGCCCGGTCTCTCCTCTGGAGGTCTGTGGTTTTAAAGTGAAAATTTTCTAAGTCCCTCACCTGAGATTTTAAGAAAATCAGGACCCTCCTCAAGCCTCGTAGCGAGTCCGAGGGAGGTTCATCGTTGTCGGCTATGCGAACGAGGTTCCAATGCCTCAAATCCTGTGGGCATATGGTTTCTCAGCCTGGTGCCGTCGGGATATTAGGGAGGCATTAAATCAGACGTAAGTTTGGGTAACAGCGATGCGAAACGCTATGCCCAAAAGAGTGGCTTCCCGATGGGCTTGAAATAATGGGAATGTCCGCTCTGCTTCCCTGGATGTGTTCAAAACCTAAGTCGAGACATCCGTAGACCCCGTTGATGCGAATACCGAAGCCCGAGGACTGGCACACCTCTGGGCTAGGGTGGGGATAAGATATGCCCCCACCCTCTGGAGGTTTTCAAAACCTAAGTCGAGACCTCCATAGACCCCGGTGATGCGAATACCGAAGCCCGAGGACTGGCACCCCTCTGGGCTAGGGTGGTGGTTAATCCGGCCCCCCCTCTGGAGGTTTTCAAAACCTAAGTTGAGACCTCCGTAGACCCCGGTGATGCGAATACCGAAGCCCGAGGACTGGCACCCCTCTGGGCTAGGGTGGGGATAAGATATGCCCCCACCCTCTGGAGGTTTTCAAAACCTAAGTCGAGACCTCCGTAGACCCCGGTGATGCGAATTGACATGCCCGAGGACTGGCACCCCTCTGGGCTAGGGTGGTGGTTAATCCGGCCCCCCCTCTGGAGGTTTTCAAAACCTAAGTTGAGACCTCCGTAGACCCCGGTGATGCGAATACACAAGCCCGAGGAGTGGCACACCTCTGGGCTAAGGGGATGGTTTGGGTTGCCTCCCCTCTGGAGGTCTAAAATGACTTCCATGGACCCCGTTGATGCGAATACACAAGCCCGAGGACTGGCACACCTCTGGGCTAAGGGGATGGTTTGGGTTGCCTCCCCTCTGGAGGTCTAAAATGACTTCCATGGACCCCGTTGATGCGAATACACAAGCCGGAGGAGTGACACCCTCTGGGCTTAAGGTGGAGGTAAGCGCGGCCTCCCCTCTTTATTAAAAGAAAATACTCTAAGTCCCAACGGCAAATGCCAAAGTTTTAAGCCGAAACTCAAGAGAGTTCGATCGGTATAACTGACTTGACTATCTGCCCTTAGCCCCCGATGGATCATTCTATATATGCCCGGAGAAGTGGCTGGTTTCCGGGGCCAAAAAAGCCAAATGGTCTCCTATATTCATGCGACGGGTGCCTAAAGGTAAGTTTACCCACCCCGGTGAACTGCCTAAGGTCCATAGGCCTCCGACCACTGCTCCCTTAGCGGGGCGGTGGAACGGGCCGCCCGCCGACAAAGTTAACTGTTAAACCCATTTAATTTCAATGACCTTTAGTTCCAACTCCCTCCCTGGGGGGGATTGGTTCTATATATGCCCGGAGAAGTGGCTGGTTTCCGGGGCCAAAAAAGCCAAATGGTCTCCTATATTCATGCGACGGGTGCCTAAAGGTAAGTTTACCCACCCCGGTGAACTGCCTAAGGTCCATAGGCCTCCGACCACTGCTCCCTTAGCGGGGCGGTGGAACGGGCCGCCCGCCGACTAAGTTAACCCATAACCACTGATCGTTTAAGTCTTAAGGCCGGTCGGACCTCGTAAAAAGTCTCCCTCTGGGAGGATCACCCAATCTCCACCCCCCCTCCATCTCCAAACCGAAGCAAGTACCACACGGGAACACTCTGTTTGGGGATTCAGAAATAAATTTATTTATTTCGCAGTAAAACATATCAAAGCCACGGGGGTGCAGAAACACGGAGTGAATCCCGGCTGGGTTGCGCTTTGAAGAGGGTCCGGTTCAGGCCGTTTCGAGGGCGGAAAGACGGTTCTCACGAGCCCGCATCACATCGGCCGCAGAGAGGCCGGCTCGGTAGAAGGCCCGGGCAGTGATGTTGGAGTGGCACATGCTTGTCGTCACTCGATCTCTATCTTCGGCCGGCAGAGTCGAAACCTGAAACAGAGGTGCGAGGTGTCAGAAGTAGGAAGGCCGGGGTTAAGAGCCCACATAAGTCGGATTAAGTTCAACACTCACTTGGTTCGAAACAGCCGTGCGGATCAGGTTGAAGGCCACCGCGCCTCCGAGGCCCGCATCCGTCCACGCGATCCGAAGCAGTGAGTTTGGCTTGCGCAGCTGGTTCCCCCTGTCCAAGAACACGAACCCGTCCCGGGCTCCGTGTAAGTCGCTGAGTGCGGTCAACCAGGCCAGCTCTGTGGCAGACAACCCGATCGGAGCGTCCCCGAACGAGGCGTTGGTCTTGTGTTCACGAACATAAACCACGAAGCCGGTGCCATCCGTGGTGCTGGCTTGCCTCAACTCTCCAACCGTCAGGTTGAGAAACACAACCGACCGGTGACCGGTTAAGACAGACAAAAGGCCGAGCAGGTACCCCTGGAGCATCCGTAGCGTCGACCGGCGGGCGGTGTCCCCCGTCCGGGCCGCGTCTATGAGCTCTGGGATTCGGGTCTTAGCGTGGCTTAGGAAGACCCTGAAATCCGAAGGTTGCGGCAAGCGACTCAGCTTCGCTCTCTTCACGCGCTGGCGATGGCCCAGAATCGTGCGTGCGATGTCCCGATGAGCCTTGGCGAAGGTCAGCTTCAGCCTCTGGAGCTCTTCGGGGCTGACCCCGGCGGTCTCTGGGTCGAAGGCAGCGACGTGGGAGACGAACGCCTTGGCGCTGTGCAGGTAACACTTAACGGTTGTCGAAGCGTAACCCAGTTTCTGAAGGCTCTGTACCCAAGTGGGAACGTTCGTGTGATGGACGAAAGACAGGTCTGTGAATTGGCAGCCGGGCGGGGCGCAGTGAAGCAGGAACCGAATAACGTGGCCCCGTCGCTGGCGAGAGTTCTCGATGTCCTTCGGTGACGCGTCGACCCGCAGGTAGAACTTCTGAAAGTCGTCTACCGAACGGCTGACGTAGGTGTCCCGAAACCGATGCGGGATCACGAGCTGCCTCCCCCGGGAGGTTCGCCGTGCCCGCTCGGTCTCTGAATCCGTGTCCGAGGTGGATTCGGCAGGGGAAGACTCGCTCGGTTGGTAGTCGCTGTCGACCGGCTCCGGCGTGGCTTGGCCCGTAGAGGCTTGGCCCGGGGAGGCTTGGTCCGGCGAGGCTGGGTCCGGCGAAGCTGGGTCCGGCGTGTTGGGTCCCGGCGTGCTTGGGCCCGGCGTGCTTGGGCCCGGCATGGCTGGGTCCGGCATGCTGGGGCCCGGCGTGCTGGGGCCCGGCGAGGCTGGATTCGGGGAACAGGATACCGAGGGCGGTGGAGGGTTCCGCGGCTTAGACTGTTGATAGCGACGCAGAAGGTGGATGGTGCGAAGGCGTCGAGCGGCAGAGAGAGCGATCCGAAGGGCGAGGCCTTTGAGGGAATGCGCCGAGCCCAGGTGATCCGCCGGCGAAGAGAGAGACGGCAGGCCGCAGAGAGGGCAGTCGAGCTGGGACGAATTCTCCCCACTTTGGTCCAGTCCCCGGAGAAAGTCAATGTCGGCAGATCCAAGGCGGTGGAAGGTGGTATAATGGGAAGTCAGATCCGTAATGGCTTGCTCGCAGAGCGGGCAAGCATCAGGCGTGGTTGGCTCCGGCGTGCTTGGGTCCGGTGAGCTTGGGTACAGCATGGTTGGGTCCGGCGTGCTTGGGTCCGGCGTGCTTGGGTCCGGCGTGTTCGGGTCCGGCGTGTTCGGGTCCGGCGTGTTCGGTCCCGGCGTGCTCGGTCCCGGCGTGCTCGGTCCCGGCGTGTTCGGTCCCGGCGCGCTCGGTCCCGGCGTGCTTGGTCCCGGCGGCGAGGCTGGATTCGGGGAACGGGATCCCGAGGGCGGTGGAGGGTTCCGCGGCTTAGACTGTTGATAGCGACGCAGAAGGTGGAGGGTGCGAAGGCGTCGAGCGGCAGAGAGAGCGATCCGAAGGGCGAGGCCTTTGAGGGAATGCGCCGAGCCCAGGTGATCTGCCGGCGAAGAGAGAGACGGCAGGCCGCAGAGAGGGCAGTCGAGCTGTGATGAATTCTCCCCGCTTCGGTCCAGTTCTCGGAGGAAGGCTGCGTCGTCCGGTCCGAGTCTGTGGAAGATGGTAAAGTGGAAAGTCAGATCCGTAGCAATGGCTTGTTCGCAAAGCGGGCAGCTATCCATGGTGAGAGACTGACGGCTCCGAGTGAAGGCGACCCCTTATATAGCCCCCGGTTCGTGCATAATTAGGGGTTATGTGTAGTGTATTAGATATGAACATTCACATTGGTTAGTCTGTATTGAATGTATCTTCTGAGCTCATTTCTAGATACACCCCAAAACATTGTCATTTTCAGTTACACATGTGGCTTCAATTTAGAAAGTTTAGAACTCCTTGAGCAGTGGATAATTTTTTCACATAGTTGTCAAATTTACATTTAATTTGTTTAGTCATGTTTTATTTTGGTGGCATTGTGGTGCAGCAGGTAGTGTCACACAGCTCCAGGGACGTGGAGATTGTGGGTTCGATTCACACTCCGGGTGACTGTCTGTGAGGAGTTGGTGTGTTCTTCCTGTGTCCGTATGGGTTTTCTCCGGGTGCTCTGGTTTCCTCCCAAAGTCCAAAAACACACGTTGGTAGGTGGATTGGCGACTCAAATGTGTGTCTGTTTTGCCCTGTGAAGGACTGGTGCCCCCTCCAGGGTGTATTCCTGCCTTGCGCCCAATGATTCCAGGAAAGCTCTGGACCCACCGTGACCCTGAACTGGATAAGCGGTTACAGATAATGAATGAATGTTTTATTTTTGAACAGTGCTCTATGTTTCAGACCTCCTAGGGACCAGCTCCCTCCTCTCAAAATGCCCCAAACAAAGTTCCAGAGCTCCCAGAACCAACTCTCTCCTCTCACTGCCCTTTTCACTCTGTTGCATTTTCATAAAATGCCCACCAGGTGGTGGCATAGTTACTGGACATATGAACCTTTTTCCATGCTTAAGCTTCCGTTTGCCTTACCATTTTGAACAAAAGGACGTTCAAGTTTTCAATTCAAGTCCCACTACAGCAAAAAAATTCTATTCTTGAATTATTTAACTCATTTTCTGTTATTCATGTTTGTGTTTAAAAGTTGTAAATTCTACATTCATATTCAATGATGGCCTTTTTTAAAATCATTCTCAGATGAAATGCAAGCTCCAAAGTAAAAGAGACCACCCAGTGCTTTGGTGTCAGTTCAGACAAGCTACAGTGAATCAGAAAACTGTAGTGCAGTATTTTTATTGGAAAAACAGGTGGTGTAGTAAAGGTGTGTTAAAGCATAAAACCATTTTGGCTTCAAATGTGTTGCAGTTTGAAAAGTCTCGTTCAGCCCATCGCTACTTATAATCATCACAATCCACACAAAGTGCACTACCCTGGGCCTAGAATGTAACTGAAAGTATTTTAAACATTCCGGAAGTATTACATAAAAATGAAATACTGCTGATTGGTCCTCTCTGTGCTGTTCACTGGGTTGTGCAGTGCTGCTGATGTGTTCTCTCTGTTATTACTCATACCAGGAATCACACCAATCAGATTATTAATAATAATAATACATTTTATTTGTAATGAACTTTATGTCAGGAATCACGGGGGCGGACTGACGGAGACGGATGAACACACTAAAACACAGGACTTTTATTTAAACAGAAGATATAACAAAGCAAAGACAGGCAACTATGGAAACAACAAGTTATAGGAAATGAAACGAGGAAACGACAGAGACAGACAGACCAGACTAAGCAACATGACAGCACGATAAAGGAAGCAAAACACTACAATACTAGATGGGGAGAATCAAACAAACCTAGACAGGGAAAGCTAAACAGACAAACCTAGACATGGAGAGCGTAACAATACTAGGACTTGGAACGAGGAGACGACAGAGACAGACATACCAGACTAAGGAACAAGACACGGAAACACTGGAAGAGAAACAACAAGACTTGGAGGAAAGAAACAATATGACTTGAAATAGGAAACAAAACGAATGACCGATACAAGGAAATGACACAAGGGAACTTAAATACATGATACAGATGAGACACACCTGAAACAGATAACGAGGAGTGTGGACAAGGAGGCTGAACAAAGGCAGGACAAGTGCGGAGACATGGACAATAACAGACAGAGCCATGTGCTAGGGACTGGAACGGGCTGTTCCAGGAGATGGTATTATGAGCACTGTGGTCAAATTAGACACTGTTTAGCCAATTACTTCCCACTATCCCTGTGCTTTAGATCAACTGGCAGAGGTGTGAGCGAAACCAGAGCCTAGAAGTCAAGACCAAATAGCTAAGTGTCAGATTTGGACTTGAAAACACAAGTTGCACTCATTCAAATAACCCTCACATTTTACATCAGATATTTTGGGCTGGAGCTCCTATGAAGAGGATCGTTTTCATACATATCCCGAAGCAGAATAATCATGTTGATGATGAGTACTCTGTTGTGTGAAGTCCATCCATTATCTGTAACCGCTTATCCAATTTAGGGTCGCGGGGGGGTCCAGAGCCTACCTGGAATCATCGGGCGCAAGGCGGGAATACACCCTGGAGGGGACGCCAGTCCTTCACAGGGCAACACAGACACACACACATTCACTCACACCTACGGACACTTTCGAGTCGCCAATCCACCTGCAACGTGTGTTTTTGGACTGTGGGAGGAAACAGGCCCCTGGAGCTGTGTGACTGCGACACTACCTGCTGCACCACCGTGCCGCCCTCTGTTGTGTGAAGTCAGACATGGATATGTAAATTAATTCTCAGCCTCCCTGTGTTTTAGTTCAAACACCTTTCACCATATTCTTTGTACTGATCTGTGTTTGATTTTAAAATGCAGCTTGCACTCATTCAAATAATCCTCACATATTAAACCTTTAATCAGCACTTAAATGTAAGTCTCATGCAATATGTTACTTCTCAGATGGCTTGGGCTGAAGATCCAATGCAGTAGATAGATACACATGTTGCTTCAAATTGGAAATTGTAAACCACTTTGACTAGTGCATAATTTATTTAATATGGTTAGCATTGTAGAAATATCTTGCAGACATAGAGGGAAGATAAAAATGTAGGGGCCACAAAGGGGAAGAAATTATTACATATGAGACATAGGGACTTTCTGAGACATGTACAAAGACCTACCAGACATAGTGGAAAGATAGGAGACGTAGAGGGACATTTGAATTCTTTATGAAATGTAGAAAGACCTACCAGACATAGATCTTACAGAGTAGTGTGTACAAAAAGTAGTGAATACAATTCAAACATTTTATTATGGGATAAATTGGGGGGGGGGTAGTGCAGAGCCATTGTTTTGCTTATTGCGCTATCATTTTTATTTTGCATTGTTATGTTTTTAAGTTATTTTAATAGTTCATTTTATTATCAATTTCATTAAGGGAAAATCAAAAATACTTATGTGCAAGTTAGATTGAGCTGGGTTTGATCCAACAGCCTTTCGCTTACCACTACACTAGTGGGGGCTGCTGAAAAAGGGTGGAATTAAAAAACCACAAGAGGTGGTGGAAAAAAGGCGGGAAAACAAATCAAGGAGGCACTGAAAGCCAGTGTGCTCAAACAAAGGCCCTTGGATAAGAGAAAAAAACACAAAACTGCCCTTGACATAGATATAGACATTGAGGAAGACCTAGCAGACATGGTGGAAATATTGGAGGTGTAGAGGGATAATAGAAGACGCAGAGTCTTTAGTACAATTAGGAAGACTTAGGAGATATAGTGAGACTGTAAAGTGTCTCTGATAGTGCAGTGGTAAAGAGCTACTCCATCATACTAAAGGTCACTGGTTCAAACCTAGCACAAAACAACTGGCACACTGTTATTTATATATTTATAGATAGTAGAGAGGAAAAAGCTCAGAGCTGTTGTTATGTTTATTTTGTAATATTTTTAGTTAATTTTATTTAATTAGTTTGTTTTATTATTCTTTTTCCAAATGAAAAAGGATTAATAACAGTGTGCTCATGAGCAAGTTGCATTGAGCTGGGTTTGAACCAGCAACCTTTAATACAATGGCATAGTACTTTACCACTGCACTACCAGAAACACTTTAAAACCTCTTAAAGGGAAATTATTTCCCAGCATCCCTGTGTTTTAATTCATACACCTAGCTCTAAACTCTTTGTACTGATGAACACCTTCCTGCATTTGGCCAGTTTCAAGCTGGCTTTAGATGAATATATTATCTTGTGGCCCAATCATATGTGGATATGCAAATGATTTCCCAGAATTCCTGCCTTTTACTTCCTACACAATATTCTATATTTTTGTTACTGTTAAACACCTTTCTGCATTTGGCCAGTTCTAAGCTGGTTATGAGTCAGGTCATCTGTTCCAAACCAAAGGTACAGAAGAATGCCAGACAAATCTGAGATACCCCACAAAGTACATTTTTTCATTATTATTTTATTGGTCTGTGGATTATCTGAGGCATTTTTTTCTGTATGTTTGTGTGCTCTGTTCCAATTTGAGCAGCTGAGAGCAAACCCAGACCCAAGGAGTTTGGGACAAGTGGCTCAGTGTCAGGTTTGGATATAAAAACATAAATTACACTCATTAAAATTACCCTCAGGTTCCATACATTATGTCATCTCCCTGTCTTGAATGGAGCTTTGATGCTGTTGATTGCTCCTTAGTCTACTGTTTGTAGTGCCTGAGGTCTGGTGCACTTCCATCCATTATCTGTAACCGCTTATCCAATTTAGGGTCGCGGGGGGGTCCAGAGCCTACCTGGAATCATCGGGCGCAAGGCGGGAATACACCCTGGAGGGGACGCCAGTCCTTCACAGGGCAACACAGACACACACATTCACTCACACCTACGGACACTTTCAAGTCACCAATTCACCTGCAACATGTGTTTTTGGACTGTGGGAGGAAACCGGAGTACCCGGAGGAAACCCACGCGGACACGGGGAGAACACACCAACTCCTCACAGACAGTCACCCGGAGCGGGAATCGAACCCACACACTACCTGCTGCGCCACCGTGCCGCCCGGTCTGGTGCACTTAGGGAGATTAATATATTAATGTGAGCACTGTGGTCCAACTGGATGTGGATATGCAAATTACTTCTCAGCATCCATGTGTTTTAGTTCTTACACTGTCCTCTGGATTCCTTGTACTGTTTATCACCTATCTGCATTTGGGCTCTTTAAAGACAGCTTTGATTTGATCTGTCTGTTCTAAATCAAGGGAACAGTGACAGGGTTATGTGTAGTGTATTAGATATGAACATTCACATTGGTTAGTCTGTATTGAATGTATCTTCTGAGCTCATTTCTAGATACACCCCAAAACATTGTCATTTTCAGTTACACATGTGGCTTCAATTTAGAAAGTTTAGAACTCCTTGAGCAGTGGATAATTTTTTCACATAGTTGTCAAATTTACATTTAATTTGTTTAGTCATGTTTTATTTTGGTGGCATTGTGGTGCAGCAGGTAGTGTCACACAGCTCCAGGGACGTGGAGATTGTGGGTTCGATTCACACTCCGGGTGACTGTCTGTGAGGAGTTGGTGTGTTCTTCCTGTGTCCGTATGGGTTTTCTCCGGGTGCTCTGGTTTCCTCCCAAAGTCCAAAAACACACGTTGGTAGGTGGATTGGCGACTCAAATGTGTGTCTGTTTTGCCCTGTGAAGGACTGGTGCCCCCTCCAGGGTGTATTCCTGCCTTGCGCCCAATGATTCCAGGAAAGCTCTGGACCCACCGTGACCCTGAACTGGATAAGCGGTTACAGATAATGAATGAATGTTTTATTTTTGAACAGTGCTCTATGTTTCAGACCTCCTAGGGACCAGCTCCCTCCTCTCAAAATGCCCCAAACAAAGTTCCAGAGCTCCCAGAACCAACTCTCTCCTCTCACTGCCCTTTTCACTCTGTTGCATTTTCATAAAATGCCCACCAGGTGGTGGCATAGTTACTGGACATATGAACCTTTTTCCATGCTTAAGCTTCCGTTTGCCTTACCATTTTGAACAAAAGGACGTTCAAGTTTTCAATTCAAGTCCCACTACAGCAAAAAAATTCTATTCTTGAATTATTTAACTCATTTTCTGTTATTCATGTTTGTGTTTAAAAGTTGTAAATTCTACATTCATATTCAATGATGGCCTTTTTTAAAATCATTCTCAGATGAAATGCAAGCTCCAAAGTAAAAGAGACCACCCAGTGCTTTGGTGTCAGTTCAGACAAGCTACAGTGAATCAGAAAACTGTAGTGCAGTATTTTTATTGGAAAAACAGGTGGTGTAGTAAAGGTGTGTTAAAGCATAAAACCATTTTGGCTTCAAATGTGTTGCAGTTTGAAAAGTCTCGTTCAGCCCATCGCTACTTATAATCATCACAATCCACACAAAGTGCACTACCCTGGGCCTAGAATGTAACTGAAAGTATTTTAAACATTCCGGAAGTATTACATAAAAATGAAATACTGCTGATTGGTCCTCTCTGTGCTGTTCACTGGGTTGTGCAGTGCTGCTGATGTGTTCTCTCTGTTATTACTCATACCAGGAATCACACCAATCAGATTATTAATAATAATAATACATTTTATTTGTAATGAACTTTATGTCAGGAATCACGGGGGCGGACTGACGGAGACGGATGAACACACTAAAACACAGGACTTTTATTTAAACAGAAGATATAACAAAGCAAAGACAGGCAACTATGGAAACAACAAGTTATAGGAAATGAAACGAGGAAACGACAGAGACAGACAGACCAGACTAAGCAACATGACAGCACGATAAAGGAAGCAAAACACTACAATACTAGATGGGGAGAATCAAACAAACCTAGACAGGGAAAGCTAAACAGACAAACCTAGACATGGAGAGCGTAACAATACTAGGACTTGGAACGAGGAGACGACAGAGACAGACATACCAGACTAAGGAACAAGACACGGAAACACTGGAAGAGAAACAACAAGACTTGGAGGAAAGAAACAATATGACTTGAAATAGGAAACAAAACGAATGACCGATACAAGGAAATGACACAAGGGAACTTAAATACATGATACAGATGAGACACACCTGAAACAGATAACGAGGAGTGTGGACAAGGAGGCTGAACAAAGGCAGGACAAGTGCGGAGACATGGACAATAACAGACAGAGCCATGTGCTAGGGACTGGAACGGGCTGTTCCAGGAGATGGTATTATGAGCACTGTGGTCAAATTAGACACTGTTTAGCCAATTACTTCCCACTATCCCTGTGCTTTAGATCAACTGGCAGAGGTGTGAGCGAAACCAGAGCCTAGAAGTCAAGACCAAATAGCTAAGTGTCAGATTTGGACTTGAAAACACAAGTTGCACTCATTCAAATAACCCTCACATTTTACATCAGATATTTTGGGCTGGAGCTCCTATGAAGAGGATCGTTTTCATACATATCCCGAAGCAGAATAATCATGTTGATGATGAGTACTCTGTTGTGTGAAGTCCATCCATTATCTGTAACCGCTTATCCAATTTAGGGTCGCGGGGGGGTCCAGAGCCTACCTGGAATCATCGGGCGCAAGGCGGGAATACACCCTGGAGGGGACGCCAGTCCTTCACAGGGCAACACAGACACACACACATTCACTCACACCTACGGACACTTTCGAGTCGCCAATCCACCTGCAACGTGTGTTTTTGGACTGTGGGAGGAAACAAGCCCCTGGAGCTGTGTGACTGCGACACTACCTGCTGCACCACCGTGCCGCCCTCTGTTGTGTGAAGTCAGACATGGATATGTAAATTAATTCTCAGCCTCCCTGTGTTTTAGTTCAAACACCTTTCACCATATTCTTTGTACTGATCTGTGTTTGATTTTAAAATGCAGCTTGCACTCATTCAAATAATCCTCACATATTAAACCTTTAATCAGCACTTAAATGTAAGTCTCATGCAATATGTTACTTCTCAGATGGCTTGGGCTGAAGATCCAATGCAGTAGATAGATACACATGTTGCTTCAAATTGGAAATTGTAAACCACTTTGACTAGTGCATAATTTATTTAATATGGTTAGCATTGTAGAAATATCTTGCAGACATAGAGGGAAGATAAAAATGTAGGGGCCACAAAGGGGAAGAAATTATTACATATGAGACATAGGGACTTTCTGAGACATGTACAAAGACCTACCAGACATAGTGGAAAGATAGGAGACGTAGAGGGACATTTGAATTCTTTATGAAATGTAGAAAGACCTACCAGACATAGATCTTACAGAGTAGTGTGTACAAAAAGTAGTGAATACAATTCAAACATTTTATTATGGGATAAATTGGGGGGGGGGTAGTGCAGAGCCATTGTTTTGCTTATTGCGCTATCATTTTTATTTTGCATTGTTATGTTTTTAAGTTATTTTAATAGTTCATTTTATTATCAATTTCATTAAGGGAAAATCAAAAATACTTATGTGCAAGTTAGATTGAGCTGGGTTTGATCCAACAGCCTTTCGCTTACCACTACACTAGTGGGGGCTGCTGAAAAAGGGTGGAATTAAAAAACCACAAGAGGTGGTGGAAAAAAGGCGGGAAAACAAATCAAGGAGGCACTGAAAGCCAGTGTGCTCAAACAAAGGCCCTTGGATAAGAGAAAAAAACACAAAACTGCCCTTGACATAGATATAGACATTGAGGAAGACCTAGCAGACATGGTGGAAATATTGGAGGTGTAGAGGGATAATAGAAGACGCAGAGTCTTTAGTACAATTAGGAAGACTTAGGAGATATAGTGACACTGTAAAGTGTCTCTGATAGTGCAGTGGTAAAGAGCTACTCCATCATACTAAAGGTCACTGGTTCAAACCTAGCACAAAACAACTGGCACACTGTTATTTATATATTTATAGATAGTAGAGAGGAAAAAGCTCAGAGCTGTTGTTATGTTTATTTTGTAATATTTTTAGTTAATTTTATTTAATTAGTTTGTTTTATTATTCTTTTTCCAAATGAAAAAGGATTAATAACAGTGTGCTCATGAGCAAGTTGCATTGAGCTGGGTTTGAACCAGCAACCTTTAATACAATGGCATAGTACTTTACCACTGCACTACCAGAAACACTTTAAAACCTCTTAAAGGGAAATTATTTCCCAGCATCCCTGTGTTTTAATTCATACACCTAGCTCTAAACTCTTTGTACTGATGAACACCTTCCTGCATTTGGCCAGTTTCAAGCTGGCTTTAGATGAATATATTATCTTGTGGCCCAATCATATGTGGATATGCAAATGATTTCCCAGAATTCCTGCCTTTTACTTCCTACACAATATTCTATATTTTTGTTACTGTTAAACACCTTTCTGCATTTGGCCAGTTCTAAGCTGGTTATGAGTCAGGTCATCTGTTCCAAACCAAAGGTACAGAAGAATGCCAGACAAATCTGAGATACCCCACAAAGTACATTTTTTCATTATTATTTTATTGGTCTGTGGATTATCTGAGGCATTTTTTTCTGTATGTTTGTGTGCTCTGTTCCAATTTGAGCAGCTGAGAGCAAACCCAGACCCAAGGAGTTTGGGACAAGTGGCTCAGTGTCAGGTTTGGATATAAAAACATAAATTACACTCATTAAAATTACCCTCAGGTTCCATACATTATGTCATCTCCCTGTCTTGAATGGAGCTTTGATGCTGTTGATTGCTCCTTAGTCTACTGTTTGTAGTGCCTGAGGTCTGGTGCACTTCCATCCATTATCTGTAACCGCTTATCCAATTTAGGGTCGCGGGGGGGTCCAGAGCCTACCTGGAATCATCGGGCGCAAGGCGGGAATACACCCTGGAGGGGACGCCAGTCCTTCACAGGGCAACACAGACACACACATTCACTCACACCTACGGACACTTTCAAGTCACCAATTCACCTGCAACATGTGTTTTTGGACTGTGGGAGGAAACCGGAGTACCCGGAGGAAACCCACGCGGACACGGGGAGAACACACCAACTCCTCACAGACAGTCACCCGGAGCGGGAATCGAACCCACACACTACCTGCTGCGCCACCGTGCCGCCCGGTCTGGTGCACTTAGGGAGATTAATATATTAATGTGAGCACTGTGGTCCAACTGGATGTGGATATGCAAATTACTTCTCAGCATCCATGTGTTTTAGTTCTTACACTGTCCTCTGGATTCCTTGTACTGTTTATCACCTATCTGCATTTGGGCTCTTTAAAGACAGCTTTGATTTGATCTGTCTGTTCTAAATCAAGGGAACAGTGACAGGGTTATGTGTAGTGTATTAGATATGAACATTCACATTGGTTAGTCTGTATTGAATGTATCTTCTGAGCTCATTTCTAGATACACCCCAAAACATTGTCATTTTCAGTTACACATGTGGCTTCAATTTAGAAAGTTTAGAACTCCTTGAGCAGTGGATAATTTTTTCACATAGTTGTCAAATTTACATTTAATTTGTTTAGTCATGTTTTATTTTGGTGGCATTGTGGTGCAGCAGGTAGTGTCACACAGCTCCAGGGACGTGGAGATTGTGGGTTCGATTCACACTCCGGGTGACTGTCTGTGAGGAGTTGGTGTGTTCTTCCTGTGTCCGTATGGGTTTTCTCCGGGTGCTCTGGTTTCCTCCCAAAGTCCAAAAACACACGTTGGTAGGTGGATTGGCGACTCAAATGTGTGTCTGTTTTGCCCTGTGAAGGACTGGTGCCCCCTCCAGGGTGTATTCCTGCCTTGCGCCCAATGATTCCAGGAAAGCTCTGGACCCACCGTGACCCTGAACTGGATAAGCGGTTACAGATAATGAATGAATGTTTTATTTTTGAACAGTGCTCTATGTTTCAGACCTCCTAGGGACCAGCTCCCTCCTCTCAAAATGCCCCAAACAAAGTTCCAGAGCTCCCAGAACCAACTCTCTCCTCTCACTGCCCTTTTCACTCTGTTGCATTTTCATAAAATGCCCACCAGGTGGTGGCATAGTTACTGGACATATGAACCTTTTTCCATGCTTAAGCTTCCGTTTGCCTTACCATTTTGAACAAAAGGACGTTCAAGTTTTCAATTCAAGTCCCACTACAGCAAAAAAATTCTATTCTTGAATTATTTAACTCATTTTCTGTTATTCATGTTTGTGTTTAAAAGTTGTAAATTCTACATTCATATTCAATGATGGCCTTTTTTAAAATCATTCTCAGATGAAATGCAAGCTCCAAAGTAAAAGAGACCACCCAGTGCTTTGGTGTCAGTTCAGACAAGCTACAGTGAATCAGAAAACTGTAGTGCAGTATTTTTATTGGAAAAACAGGTGGTGTAGTAAAGGTGTGTTAAAGCATAAAACCATTTTGGCTTCAAATGTGTTGCAGTTTGAAAAGTCTCGTTCAGCCCATCGCTACTTATAATCATCACAATCCACACAAAGTGCACTACCCTGGGCCTAGAATGTAACTGAAAGTATTTTAAACATTCCGGAAGTATTACATAAAAATGAAATACTGCTGATTGGTCCTCTCTGTGCTGTTCACTGGGTTGTGCAGTGCTGCTGATGTGTTCTCTCTGTTATTACTCATACCAGGAATCACACCAATCAGATTATTAATAATAATAATACATTTTATTTGTAATGAACTTTATGTCAGGAATCACGGGGGCGGACTGACGGAGACGGATGAACACACTAAAACACAGGACTTTTATTTAAACAGAAGATATAACAAAGCAAAGACAGGCAACTATGGAAACAACAAGTTATAGGAAATGAAACGAGGAAACGACAGAGACAGACAGACCAGACTAAGCAACATGACAGCACGATAAAGGAAGCAAAACACTACAATACTAGATGGGGAGAATCAAACAAACCTAGACAGGGAAAGCTAAACAGACAAACCTAGACATGGAGAGCGTAACAATACTAGGACTTGGAACGAGGAGACGACAGAGACAGACATACCAGACTAAGGAACAAGACACGGAAACACTGGAAGAGAAACAACAAGACTTGGAGGAAAGAAACAATATGACTTGAAATAGGAAACAAAACGAATGACCGATACAAGGAAATGACACAAGGGAACTTAAATACATGATACAGATGAGACACACCTGAAACAGATAACGAGGAGTGTGGACAAGGAGGCTGAACAAAGGCAGGACAAGTGCGGAGACATGGACAATAACAGACAGAGCCATGTGCTAGGGACTGGAACGGGCTGTTCCAGGAGATGGTATTATGAGCACTGTGGTCAAATTAGACACTGTTTAGCCAATTACTTCCCACTATCCCTGTGCTTTAGATCAACTGGCAGAGGTGTGAGCGAAACCAGAGCCTAGAAGTCAAGACCAAATAGCTAAGTGTCAGATTTGGACTTGAAAACACAAGTTGCACTCATTCAAATAACCCTCACATTTTACATCAGATATTTTGGGCTGGAGCTCCTATGAAGAGGATCGTTTTCATACATATCCCGAAGCAGAATAATCATGTTGATGATGAGTACTCTGTTGTGTGAAGTCCATCCATTATCTGTAACCGCTTATCCAATTTAGGGTCGCGGGGGGGTCCAGAGCCTACCTGGAATCATCGGGCGCAAGGCGGGAATACACCCTGGAGGGGACGCCAGTCCTTCACAGGGCAACACAGACACACACACATTCACTCACACCTACGGACACTTTCGAGTCGCCAATCCACCTGCAACGTGTGTTTTTGGACTGTGGGAGGAAACAGGCCCCTGGAGCTGTGTGACTGCGACACTACCTGCTGCACCACCGTGCCGCCCTCTGTTGTGTGAAGTCAGACATGGATATGTAAATTAATTCTCAGCCTCCCTGTGTTTTAGTTCAAACACCTTTCACCATATTCTTTGTACTGATCTGTGTTTGATTTTAAAATGCAGCTTGCACTCATTCAAATAATCCTCACATATTAAACCTTTAATCAGCACTTAAATGTAAGTCTCATGCAATATGTTACTTCTCAGATGGCTTGGGCTGAAGATCCAATGCAGTAGATAGATACACATGTTGCTTCAAATTGGAAATTGTAAACCACTTTGACTAGTGCATAATTTATTTAATATGGTTAGCATTGTAGAAATATCTTGCAGACATAGAGGGAAGATAAAAATGTAGGGGCCACAAAGGGGAAGAAATTATTACATATGAGACATAGGGACTTTCTGAGACATGTACAAAGACCTACCAGACATAGTGGAAAGATAGGAGACGTAGAGGGACATTTGAATTCTTTATGAAATGTAGAAAGACCTACCAGACATAGATCTTACAGAGTAGTGTGTACAAAAAGTAGTGAATACAATTCAAACATTTTATTATGGGATAAATTGGGGGGGGGGTAGTGCAGAGCCATTGTTTTGCTTATTGCGCTATCATTTTTATTTTGCATTGTTATGTTTTTAAGTTATTTTAATAGTTCATTTTATTATCAATTTCATTAAGGGAAAATCAAAAATACTTATGTGCAAGTTAGATTGAGCTGGGTTTGATCCAACAGCCTTTCGCTTACCACTACACTAGTGGGGGCTGCTGAAAAAGGGTGGAATTAAAAAACCACAAGAGGTGGTGGAAAAAAGGCGGGAAAACAAATCAAGGAGGCACTGAAAGCCAGTGTGCTCAAACAAAGGCCCTTGGATAAGAGAAAAAAACACAAAACTGCCCTTGACATAGATATAGACATTGAGGAAGACCTAGCAGACATGGTGGAAATATTGGAGGTGTAGAGGGATAATAGAAGACGCAGAGTCTTTAGTACAATTAGGAAGACTTAGGAGATATAGTGAGACTGTAAAGTGTCTCTGATAGTGCAGTGGTAAAGAGCTACTCCATCATACTAAAGGTCACTGGTTCAAACCTAGCACAAAACAACTGGCACACTGTTATTTATATATTTATAGATAGTAGAGAGGAAAAAGCTCAGAGCTGTTGTTATGTTTATTTTGTAATATTTTTAGTTAATTTTATTTAATTAGTTTGTTTTATTATTCTTTTTCCAAATGAAAAAGGATTAATAACAGTGTGCTCATGAGCAAGTTGCATTGAGCTGGGTTTGAACCAGCAACCTTTAATACAATGGCATAGTACTTTACCACTGCACTACCAGAAACACTTTAAAACCTCTTAAAGGGAAATTATTTCCCAGCATCCCTGTGTTTTAATTCATACACCTAGCTCTAAACTCTTTGTACTGATGAACACCTTCCTGCATTTGGCCAGTTTCAAGCTGGCTTTAGATGAATATATTATCTTGTGGCCCAATCATATGTGGATATGCAAATGATTTCCCAGAATTCCTGCCTTTTACTTCCTACACAATATTCTATATTTTTGTTACTGTTAAACACCTTTCTGCATTTGGCCAGTTCTAAGCTGGTTATGAGTCAGGTCATCTGTTCCAAACCAAAGGTACAGAAGAATGCCAGACAAATCTGAGATACCCCACAAAGTACATTTTTTCATTATTATTTTATTGGTCTGTGGATTATCTGAGGCATTTTTTTCTGTATGTTTGTGTGCTCTGTTCCAATTTGAGCAGCTGAGAGCAAACCCAGACCCAAGGAGTTTGGGACAAGTGGCTCAGTGTCAGGTTTGGATATAAAAACATAAATTACACTCATTAAAATTACCCTCAGGTTCCATACATTATGTCATCTCCCTGTCTTGAATGGAGCTTTGATGCTGTTGATTGCTCCTTAGTCTACTGTTTGTAGTGCCTGAGGTCTGGTGCACTTCCATCCATTATCTGTAACCGCTTATCCAATTTAGGGTCGCGGGGGGGTCCAGAGCCTACCTGGAATCATCGGGCGCAAGGCGGGAATACACCCTGGAGGGGACGCCAGTCCTTCACAGGGCAACACAGACACACACATTCACTCACACCTACGGACACTTTCAAGTCACCAATTCACCTGCAACATGTGTTTTTGGACTGTGGGAGGAAACCGGAGTACCCGGAGGAAACCCACGCGGACACGGGGAGAACACACCAACTCCTCACAGACAGTCACCCGGAGCGGGAATCGAACCCACACACTACCTGCTGCGCCACCGTGCCGCCCGGTCTGGTGCACTTAGGGAGATTAATATATTAATGTGAGCACTGTGGTCCAACTGGATGTGGATATGCAAATTACTTCTCAGCATCCATGTGTTTTAGTTCTTACACTGTCCTCTGGATTCCTTGTACTGTTTATCACCTATCTGCATTTGGGCTCTTTAAAGACAGCTTTGATTTGATCTGTCTGTTCTAAATCAAGGGAACAGTGACAGGGTTATGTGTAGTGTATTAGATATGAACATTCACATTGGTTAGTCTGTATTGAATGTATCTTCTGAGCTCATTTCTAGATACACCCCAAAACATTGTCATTTTCAGTTACACATGTGGCTTCAATTTAGAAAGTTTAGAACTCCTTGAGCAGTGGATAATTTTTTCACATAGTTGTCAAATTTACATTTAATTTGTTTAGTCATGTTTTATTTTGGTGGCATTGTGGTGCAGCAGGTAGTGTCACACAGCTCCAGGGACGTGGAGATTGTGGGTTCGATTCACACTCCGGGTGACTGTCTGTGAGGAGTTGGTGTGTTCTTCCTGTGTCCGTATGGGTTTTCTCCGGGTGCTCTGGTTTCCTCCCAAAGTCCAAAAACACACGTTGGTAGGTGGATTGGCGACTCAAATGTGTGTCTGTTTTGCCCTGTGAAGGACTGGTGCCCCCTCCAGGGTGTATTCCTGCCTTGCGCCCAATGATTCCAGGAAAGCTCTGGACCCACCGTGACCCTGAACTGGATAAGCGGTTACAGATAATGAATGAATGTTTTATTTTTGAACAGTGCTCTATGTTTCAGACCTCCTAGGGACCAGCTCCCTCCTCTCAAAATGCCCCAAACAAAGTTCCAGAGCTCCCAGAACCAACTCTCTCCTCTCACTGCCCTTTTCACTCTGTTGCATTTTCATAAAATGCCCACCAGGTGGTGGCATAGTTACTGGACATATGAACCTTTTTCCATGCTTAAGCTTCCGTTTGCCTTACCATTTTGAACAAAAGGACGTTCAAGTTTTCAATTCAAGTCCCACTACAGCAAAAAAATTCTATTCTTGAATTATTTAACTCATTTTCTGTTATTCATGTTTGTGTTTAAAAGTTGTAAATTCTACATTCATATTCAATGATGGCCTTTTTTAAAATCATTCTCAGATGAAATGCAAGCTCCAAAGTAAAAGAGACCACCCAGTGCTTTGGTGTCAGTTCAGACAAGCTACAGTGAATCAGAAAACTGTAGTGCAGTATTTTTATTGGAAAAACAGGTGGTGTAGTAAAGGTGTGTTAAAGCATAAAACCATTTTGGCTTCAAATGTGTTGCAGTTTGAAAAGTCTCGTTCAGCCCATCGCTACTTATAATCATCACAATCCACACAAAGTGCACTACCCTGGGCCTAGAATGTAACTGAAAGTATTTTAAACATTCCGGAAGTATTACATAAAAATGAAATACTGCTGATTGGTCCTCTCTGTGCTGTTCACTGGGTTGTGCAGTGCTGCTGATGTGTTCTCTCTGTTATTACTCATACCAGGAATCACACCAATCAGATTATTAATAATAATAATACATTTTATTTGTAATGAACTTTATGTCAGGAATCACGGGGGCGGACTGACGGAGACGGATGAACACACTAAAACACAGGACTTTTATTTAAACAGAAGATATAACAAAGCAAAGACAGGCAACTATGGAAACAACAAGTTATAGGAAATGAAACGAGGAAACGACAGAGACAGACAGACCAGACTAAGCAACATGACAGCACGATAAAGGAAGCAAAACACTACAATACTAGATGGGGAGAATCAAACAAACCTAGACAGGGAAAGCTAAACAGACAAACCTAGACATGGAGAGCGTAACAATACTAGGACTTGGAACGAGGAGACGACAGAGACAGACATACCAGACTAAGGAACAAGACACGGAAACACTGGAAGAGAAACAACAAGACTTGGAGGAAAGAAACAATATGACTTGAAATAGGAAACAAAACGAATGACCGATACAAGGAAATGACACAAGGGAACTTAAATACATGATACAGATGAGACACACCTGAAACAGATAACGAGGAGTGTGGACAAGGAGGCTGAACAAAGGCAGGACAAGTGCGGAGACATGGACAATAACAGACAGAGCCATGTGCTAGGGACTGGAACGGGCTGTTCCAGGAGATGGTATTATGAGCACTGTGGTCAAATTAGACACTGTTTAGCCAATTACTTCCCACTATCCCTGTGCTTTAGATCAACTGGCAGAGGTGTGAGCGAAACCAGAGCCTAGAAGTCAAGACCAAATAGCTAAGTGTCAGATTTGGACTTGAAAACACAAGTTGCACTCATTCAAATAACCCTCACATTTTACATCAGATATTTTGGGCTGGAGCTCCTATGAAGAGGATCGTTTTCATACATATCCCGAAGCAGAATAATCATGTTGATGATGAGTACTCTGTTGTGTGAAGTCCATCCATTATCTGTAACCGCTTATCCAATTTAGGGTCGCGGGGGGGTCCAGAGCCTACCTGGAATCATCGGGCGCAAGGCGGGAATACACCCTGGAGGGGACGCCAGTCCTTCACAGGGCAACACAGACACACACACATTCACTCACACCTACGGACACTTTCGAGTCGCCAATCCACCTGCAACGTGTGTTTTTGGACTGTGGGAGGAAACAGGCCCCTGGAGCTGTGTGACTGCGACACTACCTGCTGCACCACCGTGCCGCCCTCTGTTGTGTGAAGTCAGACATGGATATGTAAATTAATTCTCAGCCTCCCTGTGTTTTAGTTCAAACACCTTTCACCATATTCTTTGTACTGATCTGTGTTTGATTTTAAAATGCAGCTTGCACTCATTCAAATAATCCTCACATATTAAACCTTTAATCAGCACTTAAATGTAAGTCTCATGCAATATGTTACTTCTCAGATGGCTTGGGCTGAAGATCCAATGCAGTAGATAGATACACATGTTGCTTCAAATTGGAAATTGTAAACCACTTTGACTAGTGCATAATTTATTTAATATGGTTAGCATTGTAGAAATATCTTGCAGACATAGAGGGAAGATAAAAATGTAGGGGCCACAAAGGGGAAGAAATTATTACATATGAGACATAGGGACTTTCTGAGACATGTACAAAGACCTACCAGACATAGTGGAAAGATAGGAGACGTAGAGGGACATTTGAATTCTTTATGAAATGTAGAAAGACCTACCAGACATAGATCTTACAGAGTAGTGTGTACAAAAAGTAGTGAATACAATTCAAACATTTTATTATGGGATAAATTGGGGGGGGGGTAGTGCAGAGCCATTGTTTTGCTTATTGCGCTATCATTTTTATTTTGCATTGTTATGTTTTTAAGTTATTTTAATAGTTCATTTTATTATCAATTTCATTAAGGGAAAATCAAAAATACTTATGTGCAAGTTAGATTGAGCTGGGTTTGATCCAACAGCCTTTCGCTTACCACTACACTAGTGGGGGCTGCTGAAAAAGGGTGGAATTAGAAACCACAAGAGGTGGTGGAAAAAAGGCGGGAAAACAAATCAAGGAGGCACTGAAAGCCAGTGTGCTCAAACAAAGGCCCTTGGATAAGAGAAAAAAACACAAAACTGCCCTTGACATAGATATAGACATTGAGGAAGACCTAGCAGACATGGTGGAAATATTGGAGGTGTAGAGGGATAATAGAAGACGCAGAGTCTTTAGTACAATTAGGAAGACTTAGGAGATATAGTGAGACTGTAAAGTGTCTCTGATAGTGCAGTGGTAAAGAGCTACTCCATCATACTAAAGGTCACTGGTTCAAACCTAGCACAAAACAACTGGCACACTTTTATTTATATATTTATAGATAGTAGTGAGGAAAAAGCTCAGAGCTGTTGTTATGTTTATTTTGTAATATTTTTAGTTAATTTTATTTAATTAGTTTGTTTTATTATTCTTTTTCCAAATGAAAAAGGATTAATAACAGTGTGCTCATGAGCAAGTTGCATTGAGCTGGGTTTGAACCAGCAACCTTTAATACAATGGCATAGTACTTTACCACTGCACTACCAGAAACACTTTAAAACCTCTTAAAGGGAAATTATTTCCCAGCATCCCTGTGTTTTAATTCATACACCTAGCTCTAAACTCTTTGTACTGATGAACACCTTCCTGCATTTGGCCAGTTTCAAGCTGGCTTTAGATGAATATATTATCTTGTGGCCCAATCATATGTGGATATGCAAATGATTTCCCAGAATTCCTGCCTTTTACTTCCTACACAATATTCTATATTTTTGTTACTGTTAAACACCTTTCTGCATTTGGCCAGTTCTAAGCTGGTTATGAGTCAGGTCATCTGTTCCAAACCAAAGGTACAGAAGAATGCCAGACAAATCTGAGATACCCCACAAAGTACATTTTTTCATTATTATTTTATTGGTCTGTGGATTATCTGAGGCATTTTTTTCTGTATGTTTGTGTGCTCTGTTCCAATTTGAGCAGCTGAGAGCAAACCCAGACCCAAGGAGTTTGGGACAAGTGGCTCAGTGTCAGGTTTGGATATAAAAACATAAATTACACTCATTAAAATTACCCTCAGGTTCCATACATTATGTCATCTCCCTGTCTTGAATGGAGCTTTGATGCTGTTGATTGCTCCTTAGTCTACTGTTTGTAGTGCCTGAGGTCTGGTGCACTTCCATCCATTATCTGTAACCGCTTATCCAATTTAGGGTCGCGGGGGGGTCCAGAGCCTACCTGGAATCATCGGGCGCAAGGCGGGAATACACCCTGGAGGGGACGCCAGTCCTTCACAGGGCAACACAGACACACACATTCACTCACACCTACGGACACTTTCAAGTCACCAATTCACCTGCAACATGTGTTTTTGGACTGTGGGAGGAAACCGGAGTACCCGGAGGAAACCCACGCGGACACGGGGAGAACACACCAACTCCTCACAGACAGTCACCCGGAGCGGGAATCGAACCCACACACTACCTGCTGCGCCACCGTGCCGCCCGGTCTGGTGCACTTAGGGAGATTAATATATTAATGTGAGCACTGTGGTCCAACTGGATGTGGATATGCAAATTACTTCTCAGCATCCATGTGTTTTAGTTCTTACACTGTCCTCTGGATTCCTTGTACTGTTTATCACCTATCTGCATTTGGGCTCTTTAAAGACAGCTTTGATTTGATCTGTCTGTTCTAAATCAAGGGAACAGTGACAGGGTTATGTGTAGTGTATTAGATATGAACATTCACATTGGTTAGTCTGTATTGAATGTATCTTCTGAGCTCATTTCTAGATACACCCCAAAACATTGTCATTTTCAGTTACACATGTGGCTTCAATTTAGAAAGTTTAGAACTCCTTGAGCAGTGGATAATTTTTTCACATAGTTGTCAAATTTACATTTAATTTGTTTAGTCATGTTTTATTTTGGTGGCATTGTGGTGCAGCAGGTAGTGTCACACAGCTCCAGGGACGTGGAGATTGTGGGTTCGATTCACACTCCGGGTGACTGTCTGTGAGGAGTTGGTGTGTTCTTCCTGTGTCCGTATGGGTTTTCTCCGGGTGCTCTGGTTTCCTCCCAAAGTCCAAAAACACACGTTGGTAGGTGGATTGGCGACTCAAATGTGTGTCTGTTTTGCCCTGTGAAGGACTGGTGCCCCCTCCAGGGTGTATTCCTGCCTTGCGCCCAATGATTCCAGGAAAGCTCTGGACCCACCGTGACCCTGAACTGGATAAGCGGTTACAGATAATGAATGAATGTTTTATTTTTGAACAGTGCTCTATGTTTCAGACCTCCTAGGGACCAGCTCCCTCCTCTCAAAATGCCCCAAACAAAGTTCCAGAGCTCCCAGAACCAACTCTCTCCTCTCACTGCCCTTTTCACTCTGTTGCATTTTCATAAAATGCCCACCAGGTGGTGGCATAGTTACTGGACATATGAACCTTTTTCCATGCTTAAGCTTCCGTTTGCCTTACCATTTTGAACAAAAGGACGTTCAAGTTTTCAATTCAAGTCCCACTACAGCAAAAAAATTCTATTCTTGAATTATTTAACTCATTTTCTGTTATTCATGTTTGTGTTTAAAAGTTGTAAATTCTACATTCATATTCAATGATGGCCTTTTTTAAAATCATTCTCAGATGAAATGCAAGCTCCAAAGTAAAAGAGACCACCCAGTGCTTTGGTGTCAGTTCAGACAAGCTACAGTGAATCAGAAAACTGTAGTGCAGTATTTTTATTGGAAAAACAGGTGGTGTAGTAAAGGTGTGTTAAAGCATAAAACCATTTTGGCTTCAAATGTGTTGCAGTTTGAAAAGTCTCGTTCAGCCCATCGCTACTTATAATCATCACAATCCACACAAAGTGCACTACCCTGGGCCTAGAATGTAACTGAAAGTATTTTAAACATTCCGGAAGTATTACATAAAAATGAAATACTGCTGATTGGTCCTCTCTGTGCTGTTCACTGGGTTGTGCAGTGCTGCTGATGTGTTCTCTCTGTTATTACTCATACCAGGAATCACACCAATCAGATTATTAATAATAATAATACATTTTATTTGTAATGAACTTTATGTCAGGAATCACGGGGGCGGACTGACGGAGACGGATGAACACACTAAAACACAGGACTTTTATTTAAACAGAAGATATAACAAAGCAAAGACAGGCAACTATGGAAACAACAAGTTATAGGAAATGAAACGAGGAAACGACAGAGACAGACAGACCAGACTAAGCAACATGACAGCACGATAAAGGAAGCAAAACACTACAATACTAGATGGGGAGAATCAAACAAACCTAGACAGGGAAAGCTAAACAGACAAACCTAGACATGGAGAGCGTAACAATACTAGGACTTGGAACGAGGAGACGACAGAGACAGACATACCAGACTAAGGAACAAGACACGGAAACACTGGAAGAGAAACAACAAGACTTGGAGGAAAGAAACAATATGACTTGAAATAGGAAACAAAACGAATGACCGATACAAGGAAATGACACAAGGGAACTTAAATACATGATACAGATGAGACACACCTGAAACAGATAACGAGGAGTGTGGACAAGGAGGCTGAACAAAGGCAGGACAAGTGCGGAGACATGGACAATAACAGACAGAGCCATGTGCTAGGGACTGGAACGGGCTGTTCCAGGAGATGGTATTATGAGCACTGTGGTCAAATTAGACACTGTTTAGCCAATTACTTCCCACTATCCCTGTGCTTTAGATCAACTGGCAGAGGTGTGAGCGAAACCAGAGCCTAGAAGTCAAGACCAAATAGCTAAGTGTCAGATTTGGACTTGAAAACACAAGTTGCACTCATTCAAATAACCCTCACATTTTACATCAGATATTTTGGGCTGGAGCTCCTATGAAGAGGATCGTTTTCATACATATCCCGAAGCAGAATAATCATGTTGATGATGAGTACTCTGTTGTGTGAAGTCCATCCATTATCTGTAACCGCTTATCCAATTTAGGGTCGCGGGGGGGTCCAGAGCCTACCTGGAATCATCGGGCGCAAGGCGGGAATACACCCTGGAGGGGACGCCAGTCCTTCACAGGGCAACACAGACACACACACATTCACTCACACCTACGGACACTTTCGAGTCGCCAATCCACCTGCAACGTGTGTTTTTGGACTGTGGGAGGAAACAGGCCCCTGGAGCTGTGTGACTGCGACACTACCTGCTGCACCACCGTGCCGCCCTCTGTTGTGTGAAGTCAGACATGGATATGTAAATTAATTCTCAGCCTCCCTGTGTTTTAGTTCAAACACCTTTCACCATATTCTTTGTACTGATCTGTGTTTGATTTTAAAATGCAGCTTGCACTCATTCAAATAATCCTCACATATTAAACCTTTAATCAGCACTTAAATGTAAGTCTCATGCAATATGTTACTTCTCAGATGGCTTGGGCTGAAGATCCAATGCAGTAGATAGATACACATGTTGCTTCAAATTGGAAATTGTAAACCACTTTGACTAGTGCATAATTTATTTAATATGGTTAGCATTGTAGAAATATCTTGCAGACATAGAGGGAAGATAAAAATGTAGGGGCCACAAAGGGGAAGAAATTATTACATATGAGACATAGGGACTTTCTGAGACATGTACAAAGACCTACCAGACATAGTGGAAAGATAGGAGACGTAGAGGGACATTTGAATTCTTTATGAAATGTAGAAAGACCTACCAGACATAGATCTTACAGAGTAGTGTGTACAAAAAGTAGTGAATACAATTCAAACATTTTATTATGGGATAAATTGGGGGGGGGGTAGTGCAGAGCCATTGTTTTGCTTATTGCGCTATCATTTTTATTTTGCATTGTTATGTTTTTAAGTTATTTTAATAGTTCATTTTATTATCAATTTCATTAAGGGAAAATCAAAAATACTTATGTGCAAGTTAGATTGAGCTGGGTTTGATCCAACAGCCTTTCGCTTACCACTACACTAGTGGGGGCTGCTGAAAAAGGGTGGAATTAGAAACCACAAGAGGTGGTGGAAAAAAGGCGGGAAAACAAATCAAGGAGGCACTGAAAGCCAGTGTGCTCAAACAAAGGCCCTTGGATAAGAGAAAAAAACACAAAACTGCCCTTGACATAGATATAGACATTGAGGAAGACCTAGCAGACATGGTGGAAATATTGGAGGTGTAGAGGGATAATAGAAGACGCAGAGTCTTTAGTACAATTAGGAAGACTTAGGAGATATAGTGAGACTGTAAAGTGTCTCTGATAGTGCAGTGGTAAAGAGCTACTCCATCATACTAAAGGTCACTGGTTCAAACCTAGCACAAAACAACTGGCACACTGTTATTTATATATTTATAGATAGTAGTGAGGAAAAAGCTCAGAGCTGTTGTTATGTTTATTTTGTAATATTTTTAGTTAATTTTATTTAATTAGTTTGTTTTATTATTCTTTTTCCAAATGAAAAAGGATTAATAACAGTGTGCTCATGAGCAAGTTGCATTGAGCTGGGTTTGAACCAGCAACCTTTAATACAATGGCATAGTACTTTACCACTGCACTACCAGAAACACTTTAAAACCTCTTAAAGGGAAATTATTTCCCAGCATCCCTGTGTTTTAATTCATACACCTAGCTCTAAACTCTTTGTACTGATGAACACCTTCCTGCATTTGGCCAGTTTCAAGCTGGCTTTAGATGAATATATTATCTTGTGGCCCAATCATATGTGGATATGCAAATGATTTCCCAGAATTCCTGCCTTTTACTTCCTACACAATATTCTATATTTTTGTTACTGTTAAACACCTTTCTGCATTTGGCCAGTTCTAAGCTGGTTATGAGTCAGGTCATCTGTTCCAAACCAAAGGTACAGAAGAATGCCAGACAAATCTGAGATACCCCACAAAGTACATTTTTTCATTATTATTTTATTGGTCTGTGGATTATCTGAGGCATTTTTTTCTGTATGTTTGTGTGCTCTGTTCCAATTTGAGCAGCTGAGAGCAAACCCAGACCCAAGGAGTTTGGGACAAGTGGCTCAGTGTCAGGTTTGGATATAAAAACATAAATTACACTCATTAAAATTACCCTCAGGTTCCATACATTATGTCATCTCCCTGTCTTGAATGGAGCTTTGATGCTGTTGATTGCTCCTTAGTCTACTGTTTGTAGTGCCTGAGGTCTGGTGCACTTCCATCCATTATCTGTAACCGCTTATCCAATTTAGGGTCGCGGGGGGGTCCAGAGCCTACCTGGAATCATCGGGCGCAAGGCGGGAATACACCCTGGAGGGGACGCCAGTCCTTCACAGGGCAACACAGACACACACATTCACTCACACCTACGGACACTTTCAAGTCACCAATTCACCTGCAACATGTGTTTTTGGACTGTGGGAGGAAACCGGAGTACCCGGAGGAAACCCACGCGGACACGGGGAGAACACACCAACTCCTCACAGACAGTCACCCGGAGCGGGAATCGAACCCACACACTACCTGCTGCGCCACCGTGCCGCCCGGTCTGGTGCACTTAGGGAGATTAATATATTAATGTGAGCACTGTGGTCCAACTGGATGTGGATATGCAAATTACTTCTCAGCATCCATGTGTTTTAGTTCTTACACTGTCCTCTGGATTCCTTGTACTGTTTATCACCTATCTGCATTTGGGCTCTTTAAAGACAGCTTTGATTTGATCTGTCTGTTCTAAATCAAGGGAACAGTGACAGGGTTATGTGTAGTGTATTAGATATGAACATTCACATTGGTTAGTCTGTATTGAATGTATCTTCTGAGCTCATTTCTAGATACACCCCAAAACATTGTCATTTTCAGTTACACATGTGGCTTCAATTTAGAAAGTTTAGAACTCCTTGAGCAGTGGATAATTTTTTCACATAGTTGTCAAATTTACATTTAATTTGTTTAGTCATGTTTTATTTTGGTGGCATTGTGGTGCAGCAGGTAGTGTCACACAGCTCCAGGGACGTGGAGATTGTGGGTTCGATTCACACTCCGGGTGACTGTCTGTGAGGAGTTGGTGTGTTCTTCCTGTGTCCGTATGGGTTTTCTCCGGGTGCTCTGGTTTCCTCCCAAAGTCCAAAAACACACGTTGGTAGGTGGATTGGCGACTCAAATGTGTGTCTGTTTTGCCCTGTGAAGGACTGGTGCCCCCTCCAGGGTGTATTCCTGCCTTGCGCCCAATGATTCCAGGAAAGCTCTGGACCCACCGTGACCCTGAACTGGATAAGCGGTTACAGATAATGAATGAATGTTTTATTTTTGAACAGTGCTCTATGTTTCAGACCTCCTAGGGACCAGCTCCCTCCTCTCAAAATGCCCCAAACAAAGTTCCAGAGCTCCCAGAACCAACTCTCTCCTCTCACTGCCCTTTTCACTCTGTTGCATTTTCATAAAATGCCCACCAGGTGGTGGCATAGTTACTGGACATATGAACCTTTTTCCATGCTTAAGCTTCCGTTTGCCTTACCATTTTGAACAAAAGGACGTTCAAGTTTTCAATTCAAGTCCCACTACAGCAAAAAAATTCTATTCTTGAATTATTTAACTCATTTTCTGTTATTCATGTTTGTGTTTAAAAGTTGTAAATTCTACATTCATATTCAATGATGGCCTTTTTTAAAATCATTCTCAGATGAAATGCAAGCTCCAAAGTAAAAGAGACCACCCAGTGCTTTGGTGTCAGTTCAGACAAGCTACAGTGAATCAGAAAACTGTAGTGCAGTATTTTTATTGGAAAAACAGGTGGTGTAGTAAAGGTGTGTTAAAGCATAAAACCATTTTGGCTTCAAATGTGTTGCAGTTTGAAAAGTCTCGTTCAGCCCATCGCTACTTATAATCATCACAATCCACACAAAGTGCACTACCCTGGGCCTAGAATGTAACTGAAAGTATTTTAAACATTCCGGAAGTATTACATAAAAATGAAATACTGCTGATTGGTCCTCTCTGTGCTGTTCACTGGGTTGTGCAGTGCTGCTGATGTGTTCTCTCTGTTATTACTCATACCAGGAATCACACCAATCAGATTATTAATAATAATAATACATTTTATTTGTAATGAACTTTATGTCAGGAATCACGGGGGCGGACTGACGGAGACGGATGAACACACTAAAACACAGGACTTTTATTTAAACAGAAGATATAACAAAGCAAAGACAGGCAACTATGGAAACAACAAGTTATAGGAAATGAAACGAGGAAACGACAGAGACAGACAGACCAGACTAAGCAACATGACAGCACGATAAAGGAAGCAAAACACTACAATACTAGATGGGGAGAATCAAACAAACCTAGACAGGGAAAGCTAAACAGACAAACCTAGACATGGAGAGCGTAACAATACTAGGACTTGGAACGAGGAGACGACAGAGACAGACATACCAGACTAAGGAACAAGACACGGAAACACTGGAAGAGAAACAACAAGACTTGGAGGAAAGAAACAATATGACTTGAAATAGGAAACAAAACGAATGACCGATACAAGGAAATGACACAAGGGAACTTAAATACATGATACAGATGAGACACACCTGAAACAGATAACGAGGAGTGTGGACAAGGAGGCTGAACAAAGGCAGGACAAGTGCGGAGACATGGACAATAACAGACAGAGCCATGTGCTAGGGACTGGAACGGGCTGTTCCAGGAGATGGTATTATGAGCACTGTGGTCAAATTAGACACTGTTTAGCCAATTACTTCCCACTATCCCTGTGCTTTAGATCAACTGGCAGAGGTGTGAGCGAAACCAGAGCCTAGAAGTCAAGACCAAATAGCTAAGTGTCAGATTTGGACTTGAAAACACAAGTTGCACTCATTCAAATAACCCTCACATTTTACATCAGATATTTTGGGCTGGAGCTCCTATGAAGAGGATCGTTTTCATACATATCCCGAAGCAGAATAATCATGTTGATGATGAGTACTCTGTTGTGTGAAGTCCATCCATTATCTGTAACCGCTTATCCAATTTAGGGTCGCGGGGGGGTCCAGAGCCTACCTGGAATCATCGGGCGCAAGGCGGGAATACACCCTGGAGGGGACGCCAGTCCTTCACAGGGCAACACAGACACACACACATTCACTCACACCTACGGACACTTTCGAGTCGCCAATCCACCTGCAACGTGTGTTTTTGGACTGTGGGAGGAAACAGGCCCCTGGAGCTGTGTGACTGCGACACTACCTGCTGCACCACCGTGCCGCCCTCTGTTGTGTGAAGTCAGACATGGATATGTAAATTAATTCTCAGCCTCCCTGTGTTTTAGTTCAAACACCTTTCACCATATTCTTTGTACTGATCTGTGTTTGATTTTAAAATGCAGCTTGCACTCATTCAAATAATCCTCACATATTAAACCTTTAATCAGCACTTAAATGTAAGTCTCATGCAATATGTTACTTCTCAGATGGCTTGGGCTGAAGATCCAATGCAGTAGATAGATACACATGTTGCTTCAAATTGGAAATTGTAAACCACTTTGACTAGTGCATAATTTATTTAATATGGTTAGCATTGTAGAAATATCTTGCAGACATAGAGGGAAGATAAAAATGTAGGGGCCACAAAGGGGAAGAAATTATTACATATGAGACATAGGGACTTTCTGAGACATGTACAAAGACCTACCAGACATAGTGGAAAGATAGGAGACGTAGAGGGACATTTGAATTCTTTATGAAATGTAGAAAGACCTACCAGACATAGATCTTACAGAGTAGTGTGTACAAAAAGTAGTGAATACAATTCAAACATTTTATTATGGGATAAATTGGGGGGGGGGTAGTGCAGAGCCATTGTTTTGCTTATTGCGCTATCATTTTTATTTTGCATTGTTATGTTTTTAAGTTATTTTAATAGTTCATTTTATTATCAATTTCATTAAGGGAAAATCAAAAATACTTATGTGCAAGTTAGATTGAGCTGGGTTTGATCCAACAGCCTTTCGCTTACCACTACACTAGTGGGGGCTGCTGAAAAAGGGTGGAATTAGAAACCACAAGAGGTGGTGGAAAAAAGGCGGGAAAACAAATCAAGGAGGCACTGAAAGCCAGTGTGCTCAAACAAAGGCCCTTGGATAAGAGAAAAAAACACAAAACTGCCCTTGACATAGATATAGACATTGAGGAAGACCTAGCAGACATGGTGGAAATATTGGAGGTGTAGAGGGATAATAGAAGACGCAGAGTCTTTAGTACAATTAGGAAGACTTAGGAGATATAGTGAGACTGTAAAGTGTCTCTGATAGTGCAGTGGTAAAGAGCTACTCCATCATACTAAAGGTCACTGGTTCAAACCTAGCACAAAACAACTGGCACACTGTTATTTATATATTTATAGATAGTAGTGAGGAAAAAGCTCAGAGCTGTTGTTATGTTTATTTTGTAATATTTTTAGTTAATTTTATTTAATTAGTTTGTTTTATTATTCTTTTTCCAAATGAAAAAGGATTAATAACAGTGTGCTCATGAGCAAGTTGCATTGAGCTGGGTTTGAACCAGCAACCTTTAATACAATGGCATAGTACTTTACCACTGCACTACCAGAAACACTTTAAAACCTCTTAAAGGGAAATTATTTCCCAGCATCCCTGTGTTTTAATTCATACACCTAGCTCTAAACTCTTTGTACTGATGAACACCTTCCTGCATTTGGCCAGTTTCAAGCTGGCTTTAGATGAATATATTATCTTGTGGCCCAATCATATGTGGATATGCAAATGATTTCCCAGAATTCCTGCCTTTTACTTCCTACACAATATTCTATATTTTTGTTACTGTTAAACACCTTTCTGCATTTGGCCAGTTCTAAGCTGGTTATGAGTCAGGTCATCTGTTCCAAACCAAAGGTACAGAAGAATGCCAGACAAATCTGAGATACCCCACAAAGTACATTTTTTCATTATTATTTTATTGGTCTGTGGATTATCTGAGGCATTTTTTTCTGTATGTTTGTGTGCTCTGTTCCAATTTGAGCAGCTGAGAGCAAACCCAGACCCAAGGAGTTTGGGACAAGTGGCTCAGTGTCAGGTTTGGATATAAAAACATAAATTACACTCATTAAAATTACCCTCAGGTTCCATACATTATGTCATCTCCCTGTCTTGAATGGAGCTTTGATGCTGTTGATTGCTCCTTAGTCTACTGTTTGTAGTGCCTGAGGTCTGGTGCACTTCCATCCATTATCTGTAACCGCTTATCCAATTTAGGGTCGCGGGGGGGTCCAGAGCCTACCTGGAATCATCGGGCGCAAGGCGGGAATACACCCTGGAGGGGACGCCAGTCCTTCACAGGGCAACACAGACACACACATTCACTCACACCTACGGACACTTTCAAGTCACCAATTCACCTGCAACATGTGTTTTTGGACTGTGGGAGGAAACCGGAGTACCCGGAGGAAACCCACGCGGACACGGGGAGAACACACCAACTCCTCACAGACAGTCACCCGGAGCGGGAATCGAACCCACACACTACCTGCTGCGCCACCGTGCCGCCCGGTCTGGTGCACTTAGGGAGATTAATATATTAATGTGAGCACTGTGGTCCAACTGGATGTGGATATGCAAATTACTTCTCAGCATCCATGTGTTTTAGTTCTTACACTGTCCTCTGGATTCCTTGTACTGTTTATCACCTATCTGCATTTGGGCTCTTTAAAGACAGCTTTGATTTGATCTGTCTGTTCTAAATCAAGGGAACAGTGACAGGGTTATGTGTAGTGTATTAGATATGAACATTCACATTGGTTAGTCTGTATTGAATGTATCTTCTGAGCTCATTTCTAGATACACCCCAAAACATTGTCATTTTCAGTTACACATGTGGCTTCAATTTAGAAAGTTTAGAACTCCTTGAGCAGTGGATAATTTTTTCACATAGTTGTCAAATTTACATTTAATTTGTTTAGTCATGTTTTATTTTGGTGGCATTGTGGTGCAGCAGGTAGTGTCACACAGCTCCAGGGACGTGGAGATTGTGGGTTCGATTCACACTCCGGGTGACTGTCTGTGAGGAGTTGGTGTGTTCTTCCTGTGTCCGTATGGGTTTTCTCCGGGTGCTCTGGTTTCCTCCCAAAGTCCAAAAACACACGTTGGTAGGTGGATTGGCGACTCAAATGTGTGTCTGTTTTGCCCTGTGAAGGACTGGTGCCCCCTCCAGGGTGTATTCCTGCCTTGCGCCCAATGATTCCAGGAAAGCTCTGGACCCACCGTGACCCTGAACTGGATAAGCGGTTACAGATAATGAATGAATGTTTTATTTTTGAACAGTGCTCTATGTTTCAGACCTCCTAGGGACCAGCTCCCTCCTCTCAAAATGCCCCAAACAAAGTTCCAGAGCTCCCAGAACCAACTCTCTCCTCTCACTGCCCTTTTCACTCTGTTGCATTTTCATAAAATGCCCACCAGGTGGTGGCATAGTTACTGGACATATGAACCTTTTTCCATGCTTAAGCTTCCGTTTGCCTTACCATTTTGAACAAAAGGACGTTCAAGTTTTCAATTCAAGTCCCACTACAGCAAAAAAATTCTATTCTTGAATTATTTAACTCATTTTCTGTTATTCATGTTTGTGTTTAAAAGTTGTAAATTCTACATTCATATTCAATGATGGCCTTTTTTAAAATCATTCTCAGATGAAATGCAAGCTCCAAAGTAAAAGAGACCACCCAGTGCTTTGGTGTCAGTTCAGACAAGCTACAGTGAATCAGAAAACTGTAGTGCAGTATTTTTATTGGAAAAACAGGTGGTGTAGTAAAGGTGTGTTAAAGCATAAAACCATTTTGGCTTCAAATGTGTTGCAGTTTGAAAAGTCTCGTTCAGCCCATCGCTACTTATAATCATCACAATCCACACAAAGTGCACTACCCTGGGCCTAGAATGTAACTGAAAGTATTTTAAACATTCCGGAAGTATTACATAAAAATGAAATACTGCTGATTGGTCCTCTCTGTGCTGTTCACTGGGTTGTGCAGTGCTGCTGATGTGTTCTCTCTGTTATTACTCATACCAGGAATCACACCAATCAGATTATTAATAATAATAATACATTTTATTTGTAATGAACTTTATGTCAGGAATCACGGGGGCGGACTGACGGAGACGGATGAACACACTAAAACACAGGACTTTTATTTAAACAGAAGATATAACAAAGCAAAGACAGGCAACTATGGAAACAACAAGTTATAGGAAATGAAACGAGGAAACGACAGAGACAGACAGACCAGACTAAGCAACATGACAGCACGATAAAGGAAGCAAAACACTACAATACTAGATGGGGAGAATCAAACAAACCTAGACAGGGAAAGCTAAACAGACAAACCTAGACATGGAGAGCGTAACAATACTAGGACTTGGAACGAGGAGACGACAGAGACAGACATACCAGACTAAGGAACAAGACACGGAAACACTGGAAGAGAAACAACAAGACTTGGAGGAAAGAAACAATATGACTTGAAATAGGAAACAAAACGAATGACCGATACAAGGAAATGACACAAGGGAACTTAAATACATGATACAGATGAGACACACCTGAAACAGATAACGAGGAGTGTGGACAAGGAGGCTGAACAAAGGCAGGACAAGTGCGGAGACATGGACAATAACAGACAGAGCCATGTGCTAGGGACTGGAACGGGCTGTTCCAGGAGATGGTATTATGAGCACTGTGGTCAAATTAGACACTGTTTAGCCAATTACTTCCCACTATCCCTGTGCTTTAGATCAACTGGCAGAGGTGTGAGCGAAACCAGAGCCTAGAAGTCAAGACCAAATAGCTAAGTGTCAGATTTGGACTTGAAAACACAAGTTGCACTCATTCAAATAACCCTCACATTTTACATCAGATATTTTGGGCTGGAGCTCCTATGAAGAGGATCGTTTTCATACATATCCCGAAGCAGAATAATCATGTTGATGATGAGTACTCTGTTGTGTGAAGTCCATCCATTATCTGTAACCGCTTATCCAATTTAGGGTCGCGGGGGGGTCCAGAGCCTACCTGGAATCATCGGGCGCAAGGCGGGAATACACCCTGGAGGGGACGCCAGTCCTTCACAGGGCAACACAGACACACACACATTCACTCACACCTACGGACACTTTCGAGTCGCCAATCCACCTGCAACGTGTGTTTTTGGACTGTGGGAGGAAACAGGCCCCTGGAGCTGTGTGACTGCGACACTACCTGCTGCACCACCGTGCCGCCCTCTGTTGTGTGAAGTCAGACATGGATATGTAAATTAATTCTCAGCCTCCCTGTGTTTTAGTTCAAACACCTTTCACCATATTCTTTGTACTGATCTGTGTTTGATTTTAAAATGCAGCTTGCACTCATTCAAATAATCCTCACATATTAAACCTTTAATCAGCACTTAAATGTAAGTCTCATGCAATATGTTACTTCTCAGATGGCTTGGGCTGAAGATCCAATGCAGTAGATAGATACACATGTTGCTTCAAATTGGAAATTGTAAACCACTTTGACTAGTGCATAATTTATTTAATATGGTTAGCATTGTAGAAATATCTTGCAGACATAGAGGGAAGATAAAAATGTAGGGGCCACAAAGGGGAAGAAATTATTACATATGAGACATAGGGACTTTCTGAGACATGTACAAAGACCTACCAGACATAGTGGAAAGATAGGAGACGTAGAGGGACATTTGAATTCTTTATGAAATGTAGAAAGACCTACCAGACATAGATCTTACAGAGTAGTGTGTACAAAAAGTAGTGAATACAATTCAAACATTTTATTATGGGATAAATTGGGGGGGGGGTAGTGCAGAGCCATTGTTTTGCTTATTGCGCTATCATTTTTATTTTGCATTGTTATGTTTTTAAGTTATTTTAATAGTTCATTTTATTATCAATTTCATTAAGGGAAAATCAAAAATACTTATGTGCAAGTTAGATTGAGCTGGGTTTGATCCAACAGCCTTTCGCTTACCACTACACTAGTGGGGGCTGCTGAAAAAGGGTGGAATTAGAAACCACAAGAGGTGGTGGAAAAAAGGCGGGAAAACAAATCAAGGAGGCACTGAAAGCCAGTGTGCTCAAACAAAGGCCCTTGGATAAGAGAAAAAAACACAAAACTGCCCTTGACATAGATATAGACATTGAGGAAGACCTAGCAGACATGGTGGAAATATTGGAGGTGTAGAGGGATAATAGAAGACGCAGAGTCTTTAGTACAATTAGGAAGACTTAGGAGATATAGTGAGACTGTAAAGTGTCTCTGATAGTGCAGTGGTAAAGAGCTACTCCATCATACTAAAGGTCACTGGTTCAAACCTAGCACAAAACAACTGGCACACTGTTATTTATATATTTATAGATAGTAGTGAGGAAAAAGCTCAGAGCTGTTGTTATGTTTATTTTGTAATATTTTTAGTTAATTTTATTTAATTAGTTTGTTTTATTATTCTTTTTCCAAATGAAAAAGGATTAATAACAGTGTGCTCATGAGCAAGTTGCATTGAGCTGGGTTTGAACCAGCAACCTTTAATACAATGGCATAGTACTTTACCACTGCACTACCAGAAACACTTTAAAACCTCTTAAAGGGAAATTATTTCCCAGCATCCCTGTGTTTTAATTCATACACCTAGCTCTAAACTCTTTGTACTGATGAACACCTTCCTGCATTTGGCCAGTTTCAAGCTGGCTTTAGATGAATATATTATCTTGTGGCCCAATCATATGTGGATATGCAAATGATTTCCCAGAATTCCTGCCTTTTACTTCCTACACAATATTCTATATTTTTGTTACTGTTAAACACCTTTCTGCATTTGGCCAGTTCTAAGCTGGTTATGAGTCAGGTCATCTGTTCCAAACCAAAGGTACAGAAGAATGCCAGACAAATCTGAGATACCCCACAAAGTACATTTTTTCATTATTATTTTATTGGTCTGTGGATTATCTGAGGCATTTTTTTCTGTATGTTTGTGTGCTCTGTTCCAATTTGAGCAGCTGAGAGCAAACCCAGACCCAAGGAGTTTGGGACAAGTGGCTCAGTGTCAGGTTTGGATATAAAAACATAAATTACACTCATTAAAATTACCCTCAGGTTCCATACATTATGTCATCTCCCTGTCTTGAATGGAGCTTTGATGCTGTTGATTGCTCCTTAGTCTACTGTTTGTAGTGCCTGAGGTCTGGTGCACTTCCATCCATTATCTGTAACCGCTTATCCAATTTAGGGTCGCGGGGGGGTCCAGAGCCTACCTGGAATCATCGGGCGCAAGGCGGGAATACACCCTGGAGGGGACGCCAGTCCTTCACAGGGCAACACAGACACACACATTCACTCACACCTACGGACACTTTCAAGTCACCAATTCACCTGCAACATGTGTTTTTGGACTGTGGGAGGAAACCGGAGTACCCGGAGGAAACCCACGCGGACACGGGGAGAACACACCAACTCCTCACAGACAGTCACCCGGAGCGGGAATCGAACCCACACACTACCTGCTGCGCCACCGTGCCGCCCGGTCTGGTGCACTTAGGGAGATTAATATATTAATGTGAGCACTGTGGTCCAACTGGATGTGGATATGCAAATTACTTCTCAGCATCCATGTGTTTTAGTTCTTACACTGTCCTCTGGATTCCTTGTACTGTTTATCACCTATCTGCATTTGGGCTCTTTAAAGACAGCTTTGATTTGATCTGTCTGTTCTAAATCAAGGGAACAGTGACAGGGTTATGTGTAGTGTATTAGATATGAACATTCACATTGGTTAGTCTGTATTGAATGTATCTTCTGAGCTCATTTCTAGATACACCCCAAAACATTGTCATTTTCAGTTACACATGTGGCTTCAATTTAGAAAGTTTAGAACTCCTTGAGCAGTGGATAATTTTTTCACATAGTTGTCAAATTTACATTTAATTTGTTTAGTCATGTTTTATTTTGGTGGCATTGTGGTGCAGCAGGTAGTGTCACACAGCTCCAGGGACGTGGAGATTGTGGGTTCGATTCACACTCCGGGTGACTGTCTGTGAGGAGTTGGTGTGTTCTTCCTGTGTCCGTATGGGTTTTCTCCGGGTGCTCTGGTTTCCTCCCAAAGTCCAAAAACACACGTTGGTAGGTGGATTGGCGACTCAAATGTGTGTCTGTTTTGCCCTGTGAAGGACTGGTGCCCCCTCCAGGGTGTATTCCTGCCTTGCGCCCAATGATTCCAGGAAAGCTCTGGACCCACCGTGACCCTGAACTGGATAAGCGGTTACAGATAATGAATGAATGTTTTATTTTTGAACAGTGCTCTATGTTTCAGACCTCCTAGGGACCAGCTCCCTCCTCTCAAAATGCCCCAAACAAAGTTCCAGAGCTCCCAGAACCAACTCTCTCCTCTCACTGCCCTTTTCACTCTGTTGCATTTTCATAAAATGCCCACCAGGTGGTGGCATAGTTACTGGACATATGAACCTTTTTCCATGCTTAAGCTTCCGTTTGCCTTACCATTTTGAACAAAAGGACGTTCAAGTTTTCAATTCAAGTCCCACTACAGCAAAAAAATTCTATTCTTGAATTATTTAACTCATTTTCTGTTATTCATGTTTGTATTTAAAAGTTGTAAATTCTACATTCATATTCAATGATGGCCTTTTTTAAAATCATTCTCAGATGAAATGCAAGCTCCAAAGTAAAAGAGACCACCCAGTGCTTTGGTGTCAGTTCAGACAAGCTACAGTGAATCAGAAAACTGTAGTGCAGTATTTTTATTGGAAAAACAGGTGGTGTAGTAAAGGTGTGTTAAAGCATAAAACCATTTTGGCTTCAAATGTGTTGCAGTTTGAAAAGTCTCGTTCAGCCCATCGCTACTTATAATCATCACAATCCACACAAAGTGCACTACCCTGGGCCTAGAATGTAACTGAAAGTATTTTAAACATTCCGGAAGTATTACATAAAAATGAAATACTGCTGATTGGTCCTCTCTGTGCTGTTCACTGGGTTGTGCAGTGCTGCTGATGTGTTCTCTCTGTTATTACTCATACCAGGAATCACACCAATCAGATTATTAATAATAATAATACATTTTATTTGTAATGAACTTTATGTCAGGAATCACAGGGGCGGACTGACGGAGACGGATGAACACACTAAAACACAGGACTTTTATTTAAACAGAAGATATAACAAAGCAAAGACAGGCAACTATGGAAACAACAAGTTATAGGAAATGAAACGAGGAAACGACAGAGACAGACAGACCAGACTAAGCAACATGACAGCACGATAAAGGAAGCAAAACACTACAATACTAGATGGGGAGAATCAAACAAACCTAGACAGGGAAAGCTAAACAGACAAACCTAGACATGGAGAGCATAACAATACTAGGACTTGGAACGAGGAGACGACAGAGACAGACATACCAGACTAAGGAACAAGACACGGAAACACTGGAAGAGAAACAACAAGACTTGGAGGAAAGAAACAATACGACTTGAAATAGGAAACAAAACGAATGACCGATACAAGGAAATGACACAAGGGAACTTAAATACATGATACAGATGAGACACACCTGAAACAGATAACGAGGAGTGTGGACAAGGAGGCTGAACAAAGGCAGGACAAGTGCGGAGACATGGACAATAACAGACAGAGCCATGTGCTAGGGACTGGAACGGGCTGTTCCAGGAGATGGTATTATGAGCACTGTGGTCAAATTAGACACTGTTTAGCCAATTACTTCCCACTATCCCTGTGCTTTAGATCAACTGGCAGAGGTGTGAGCGAAACCAGAGCCTAGAAGTCAAGACCAAATAGCTAAGTGTCAGATTTGGACTTGAAAACACAAGTTGCACTCATTCAAATAACCCTCACATTTTACATCAGATATTTTGGGCTGGAGCTCCTATGAAGAGGATCGTTTTCATACATATCCCGAAGCAGAATAATCATGTTGATGATGAGTACTCTGTTGTGTGAAGTCCATCCATTATCTGTAACCGCTTATCCAATTTAGGGTCGCGGGGGGGTCCAGAGCCTACCTGGAATCATCGGGCGCAAGGCGGGAATACACCCTGGAGGGGACGCCAGTCCTTCACAGGGCAACACAGACACACACACATTCACTCACACCTACGGACACTTTCGAGTCGCCAATCCACCTGCAACGTGTGTTTTTGGACTGTGGGAGGAAACAGGCCCCTGGAGCTGTGTGACTGCGACACTACCTGCTGCACCACCGTGCCGCCCTCTGTTGTGTGAAGTCAGACATGGATATGTAAATTAATTCTCAGCCTCCCTGTGTTTTAGTTCAAACACCTTTCACCATATTCTTTGTACTGATCTGTGTTTGATTTTAAAATGCAGCTTGCACTCATTCAAATAATCCTCACATATTAAACCTTTAATCAGCACTTAAATGTAAGTCTCATGCAATATGTTACTTCTCAGATGGCTTGGGCTGAAGATCCAATGCAGTAGATAGATACACATGTTGCTTCAAATTGGAAATTGTAAACCACTTTGACTAGTGCATAATTTATTTAATATGGTTAGCATTGTAGAAATATCTTGCAGACATAGAGGGAAGATAAAAATGTAGGGGCCACAAAGGGGAAGAAATTATTACATATGAGACATAGGGACTTTCTGAGACATGTACAAAGACCTACCAGACATAGTGGAAAGATAGGAGACGTAGAGGGACATTTGAATTCTTTATGAAATGTAGAAAGACCTACCAGACATAGATCTTACAGAGTAGTGTGTACAAAAAGTAGTGAATACAATTCAAACATTTTATTATGGGATAAATTGGGGGGGGGGTAGTGCAGAGCCATTGTTTTGCTTATTGCGCTATCATTTTTATTTTGCATTGTTATGTTTTTAAGTTATTTTAATAGTTCATTTTATTATCAATTTCATTAAGGGAAAATCAAAAATACTTATGTGCAAGTTAGATTGAGCTGGGTTTGATCCAACAGCCTTTCGCTTACCACTACACTAGTGGGGGCTGCTGAAAAAGGGTGGAATTAGAAACCACAAGAGGTGGTGGAAAAAAGGCGGGAAAACAAATCAAGGAGGCACTGAAAGCCAGTGTGCTCAAACAAAGGCCCTTGGATAAGAGAAAAAAACACAAAACTGCCCTTGACATAGATATAGACATTGAGGAAGACCTAGCAGACATGGTGGAAATATTGGAGGTGTAGAGGGATAATAGAAGACGCAGAGTCTTTAGTACAATTAGGAAGACTTAGGAGATATAGTGAGACTGTAAAGTGTCTCTGATAGTGCAGTGGTAAAGAGCTACTCCATGATACTAAAGGTCACTGGTTCAAACCTAGCACAAAACAACTGGCACACTGTTATTTATATATTTATAGATAGTAGTGAGGAAAAAGCTCAGAGCTGTTGTTATGTTTATTTTGTAATATTTTTAGTTAATTTTATTTAATTAGTTTGTTTTATTATTCTTTTTCCAAATGAAAAAGGATTAATAACAGTGTGCTCATGAGCAAGTTGCATTGAGCTGGGTTTGAACCAGCAACCTTTAATACAATGGCATAGTACTTTACCACTGCACTACCAGAAACACTTTAAAACCTCTTAAAGGGAAATTATTTCCCAGCATCCCTGTGTTTTAATTCATACACCTAGCTCTAAACTCTTTGTACTGATGAACACCTTCCTGCATTTGGCCAGTTTCAAGCTGGCTTTAGATGAATATATTATCTTGTGGCCCAATCATATGTGGATATGCAAATGATTTCCCAGAATTCCTGCCTTTTACTTCCTACACAATATTCTATATTTTTGTTACTGTAATAATAAATCAAATCAAATCAAATCAAATCAATTTATATTTATATTTATATAGCGCTTTTCACAACTGATGTTGTCACAAAGCAGCTTCACAGAATTCCAGTAAGACAAGATTTGACATGAAATGTAAAGACAAATGTAAAACCCTCAAGTGAGCAAGCCAGGGGCGACAGTGGCAAGGAAAAACTCCCCCAGCTGAGGAAGAAACCTTGGGAGGAACCAAGGCTCACAAGGGGTGACCCATCCTCCTCTGGTCAATCTACTGGTGATGATAGTTAGTAGTCCATGAGAACTTCAGTGTAGGGACAGCTTCAAGGCACTTGGTGGTTGCTGGAGCGTGAGCAGCTGGTCTGAAGCGTGGAGGAGGATCTCGACAGTCATCCATCAGTGTCCAGACAGACAGGTGGGCAGTCGTTTACTCGGAAAGATGTAAAGGGATGGAATTAGTTTTGAACTGTTTTGTGTTTGTAAAGTAGAAAATATGAAAATTTCCAGAGTGTGGCTAATGACTCCGGCAGATCTGACTATGACAGCATTAACTAAAAGGAGAGAACCAGGAGGACACACAGACATGGGAGCATCCTGAAACACTGGCATCCCTCCGCTCCACCGTCAACAAACCTGAGTGATCGCGAGAAGCGGCGGGACGACAGCACCAGCGTCTCAGTATACTATAATTCCCTGTGTCCATGGACCCCCCGGATCTGCCGCCTTTATCTATGGGGGAGCATTAGCTACCAAATGATAAACTAAACAAATGAGTTTTTAGCCTACATTTGAAGATTGCGACTGTGTCTGAGTCCCGAACATTTTCTGGAAGATCATTCCAGAGTTGGGGGGCTTTATAAGAAAAGGCTCTTCCCCCAGCTGAGGCCTTCTGAATTCTGGGAACATTTAAAAATCCAGTATTCTGTGATCTGAGTGAACGTGGGGGCTCATAATAGGAAATTGTATCTTGAAGATATTCAGGAGCAAGCCCATGTAGAGCTTTATATGTTAATAACAAAATTTTGTAGTCAATGCGGAATTTAACAGGCAGCCAATGAAGTGATGATAAAACTGGGCTGATATGTTCAAATTTTCTAGTTTTAGTGAGGACCCTAGCTGCAGCATTTTGAACTAGTTGAAGTTTTCTTAAATTGCTGCTGGTGCATCCTGACAGTAGTGCATTACAGTAGTCAAGCCTTGAAGTAATAAAGGCATGTACTAATGTTTCTGCGTCCTGGAGGGATAAGGCATTTCTAATCTTAGCAATATTGCGAAGATGTAAAAAAGCTGTCCTAGTGATACTACCTATGTGTTGATCAAATGATAAATCCGGGTCAATTATGACACCAAGATTTTTTGCTACTGAACCAGGTTTAACTGGAAAGTTAGCTAGATTTAAAATTAAGTCTGATAATTTATTTCTTGTCACTTTTGGACCCAAAAGCAGGACCTCTGTTTTGTTGCTGTTTAGAAGGAGGAAGTTACGCAACATCCAGCCTTTCACGTCTTTTACACAGTCCTCTATTTTCTTTAATCTGTGTTTGTCATCGGGCTTGGCTGAAATATACAATTGTGTGTCGTCTGCGTAACAGTGAAAGTTAATGTCATGGTTTCTTATAACTGTGCCTAGCGGTAACATGTATAATGTAAATAATAATGGTCCTAAAATAGAGCCTTGTGGAATTCCAAATCTTACTTTAGAATAATTTGAATTTAGATTGTTTACTTTTACGAATTGATAACGTTCCGTTAAGTAAGATTTGAACCATAATAGGGCTGTCCCTGTGATTCCAACCATGTTTTCTAACCTTTCTATGAGAATATTGTGGTCTATTGTATCGAAGGCTGCGCTTAGGTCAAGAAGCACCAACAGGGATACGTGGCCTTGATCAGAGGCAAGAAGAAGATCATTTGTTATCTTGACTAGAGCTGTCTCTGTACTATGATGTTGCCTGAATCCAGATTGGAATTTTTCATATATATGATTCTTATGTAGATATGAACTAAGTTGTTGGGCCACAGCTTTTTCTAAGATCTTAGACAGAAATGGCAAATTAGAAATAGGCCTGTAATTAGACAGTGTACTAGCATCAAGATTTGGTTTCTTGATCATAGGTTTAATAACTGCTAGTTTAAAAGCTTTGGGTACATAGCCCAGACTAAGCGATGAGTTTACTATAGTTAAAAGAGGATCAATAATAGCTGGTAGTACTTCTTTGAGCAACTTTGTGGGAATTGCATCAAGTGTGCAAGTTGTACAGTTTGCGGAGGTGATAATCTTCTCTAGTTCTAATTGTGGGAGTGGGCAAAAGGTTTCAAGTCTTTCTTTTACAGTTATATTATGTTTTATTTCATTCACATCAGGTGGCAGCCAGGATGGATTTGATCCTGTGGCTAGAGTTTGTTGTCTAATATTCTCAATTTTATTATTAAAAAAGTCCATAAAATCTTTACTGGTGAGAGTTGCTGGAATTAGTTGTTCAGAACCTGCTTGATTTTTTGTAATTCTAGAAAACACACTAAACAGTGCTCTTGGATTATTTTTATTATGGGAGATCAGCGAGGCCAGATATGCTGAGCGAGCTTTAGTGAGGGCATTTCTATACTCTATAAGGCTGTCCTTCCAGGCAGAATGGAAAACTTCAAGCTTGGTTGATCGCCATTTCCGCTCTAGTTTTCGTAATGTTTGTTTTAAAGTACGGGTCTTATCGTTATACCATGGTGCGAGCTTTTTCTGTCTTATACTTTTATGTTTAAGTGGTGCTACCTTTTCTAAAGTAGATCGACAGGTTTTTTCTAGGTAATCAGTTAGTACATCTAGGTCCATTGGGTCTGATGGAGTTGGAACTGGGGTCGATAGTTCTGGTAGGTTTTCTATAAATTGTAGGGCGGTAGATGGTTTTATTATACGCCTTGTAGAATAGCGAGGGTTCTTACATATATTATGGATAAAACGTAGCTCATATGAAATTAAGTAATGATCGGAGATTGCTGAGGATTGCGGTAAGATATTAATTTTGTCAATGTTAAGACCTAGTGTCAGAACTAAGTCTAAAGTGTGGCTGCAGTAGTGTGTAGGCCCTGTTACATTTTGAGTAATACCAATAGAGTCTAAGATTGAGGTAAATGCCTTTTTTAGTGGGTCACTTTCCTTCTCAAAATGGATATTGAAATCTCCTACAATTATAACTTTATGATTGCACACCGCTAGGTTTGTAGCAAAATCGCTGAATTCTTTCAGAAATTCTAAGTAAGGCCCTGGTGGTCTGTAAATGTTGCATAATAAAAATGCGTCCTTTTTTGTGACCGGATTTGTAATAATAGTGGAGAGAACCTCAAAAGAAGAGAAGGTGTCACTTTGTTTAAGACTAATTTCTAGGGTATTTTGGTAAATTACACATACTCCACCTCCTTTGCCTGATATTCTTGGGCTATGTGCATAATTATAGCCTAGGGGGGTGGCTTCATTTAGTGCTAAATATTCATTTGGTTTAACCCACATTTCCGTGAGACAAAAAACATTGAATTTATGATCACTTATAATATCATTTACGATGAGTGCTTTTGAGTTTAGTGATCTTATGTTGAGTAACCCAAATTTTAGTTCTGAGGTGTTGCTGCTAGGTGTTGTGTATGATTTAATATTGATTAGGTTGCTGAAACAGGCTGATTTTGTTTTTCTACTTTTACATTTAGTTCGGGGGAAAGACACAGTCTCAATACAGTTGAACCTGGGTGACGTCTCAAGACAGTTCGCAGACGGTCGGTTTAGCCTGTCTGTCTGCGGCCTGGTCCCGGCTCTGGATTGCAAGAAAGTAAGGCAGCACCCTCCCGCGTGGGGTGGATACCATCCCTACCTATAAGACCAGGCTTGCCCTCAAAACGTAACCAATTGTCTATAAAGCCCACTTGATTTTCGGAACACCACTTGGACATCCAGCAGTTTAACGCCCAAAGTCTGCTGTAAGCTTCGTCGCCACGCCGCATTGGTATGGGGCCAGAGCAGATTACGGCATCGGACATCGTCTGGGCCAGTTTAATCACCTCTCTAATATTACCCTTAGTTACCTCAGACTGCCGCAGACGAATATCATTGGCCCCTACATGAATGACTACCCTCGAATATCTCCTATTAGCTAACAGTCTAAGGTTGCCACTAATATCCGGCGCTATGGCTCCCGATAAACAGCTAACTGTTACTGCCGGCGCCCCTAAAGGAGTAGCTAATTTCACGTGCCGAACAATAGAGTCTCCTATAACCAGAGCACTCTTAACAGGCTCCTCAGCGGGTGCTTCGCTGAGCGGGGCAAACCTGTTTGACACGCGAATCGGAGGAGCGTGGTGTCCCGGTGGGCTAGCTTTGGCCTCAGCGTTAGCATCAGCCTTAGCTTTCCGGCTATGACGCCGAGACGTCACCCATTCACCCCGCTGTGAGGGCTCTAACGCCGGAGTCGTGGGGGTGCTAACTCTCCCTAAGGCACCCGGAGTTGCTAACACTGAATCTCGCTGTTTATCCCTCAACAATAATAAGCTCCGGATGCGCACTTCTAGCTGGTCCACTTTATCCACCAGAGAGCTAACTAGCTGACACTTACTACAAATACAACCACTATATTTATCGCTGGAGGTGGAAAAGGGCGTTAAACTAAACATGCCACACTCTGAGCAGGCAAAACAGCCAGTAGTAGCCATGGAATTGCAGGTACTTACCGCTTTTAGTGAATTTTAGTAACTTACACCAAGAACGTTACTCCAGGGTCCGGTGGCAGTTTTAGTGCCTCTGTAATGAATATTCCTGCGGAAACAATCTAAAAGATAGATCTATGGATGGTTAGTAGGTTATAAAAACAGATATAAATATAGAAATAACAATGGAAACGAGTAAACAGGAAAACCCGAGCGATCAAAACAGCTTCCAAACGGGTACAGAAACAGCCAAACAGTCTGCATTTGGTCAGTTCTAAGCTGGTTTTGAGTCAGGTCATCTGTTCCAAACCAAAGGTACAGAAGAATGCCAGACAAATCTGAGATACACCACAAAGTACATTTTTTCATTATTATTTTATTGGTCTGTGGATTATCTGAGGCATTTTTTTCTGTATGATTGTGTGCTCTGTTCCAAATTGAGCAGCTGGGAGCAAACCCATACCCAAGGAGTTTGGGACAAGTGGCTCAGTGTCAGGTTTGGATATAAAAACATAAATTACACTCATTAAAATTACCCTCAGGTTCCATACATTATGTTATCTCCCTGTCTTTTATTAATGTGAGCACTGTGGTCCAACTGGATGTGGATATGCAAATTACTTCCCAGCATCCATGTGTTTTAGTTCTTTCACTGTCCTCTGGATTCCTTGTACTGTTTATCACCTATCTGCATTTGTTGCCTTGTGTTGTTGGTGTTGCTAAGCTTTGGCACTTCATATGTGAAGTCTCTACTGGTGTATGATCGCCAATTTCTCCTGGATCTTAGATATAATATCTGTGATGTAGGTGTTTTTAATCATAGTGGACAGATCCCTCTGCCCCCGCACCTATCGGGTATTCCGAATCACCTGCGCCGGGCCTTGGCCCAAACAATTCGGCGAAAGCGTCACCGCCGCAGCGGTAAACGTGGCGGTCGGCTAGTGAAACTAAAGGTCTGCCTCTCACAATCATCATCCAGTTCCCGGCCATGACGTGGATTATCCCCCCAATTCGTTGTGTCCTGGCATTTCTTGGAGCCCATCGGCATCTCCCTGGTACCTGTCATCGGCCTGGATGAGGGATCCCGTCCTCGCCGCCCCTGCTTTTCCCGGCTCCGCGAGCGTGGGGTGAATCCCTGCAACCTGAGGATGCCGCTTCATGCTCCTAATCTGTCTAAAGCACAGGCCTCAGCTCCTGCCAGGATCGGCCTTGTGAACGCCAGATCACTGGCAAATAAAACTTTTATCCTGAGGGACTTCTTCTCTTCCCAAAGCCTGGATTTTCTTTTTGTGACAGAGACTTGGATTGGTGCTGGTGAGTACAGTGCTCTCGTTGAACTTCTGCCAGCTGGCTGTGGTTATTTTAATACCCCACGGACGTCAGGCCCGTGGAGGAGGAACGGCGACTGTTTTAAAAAATATTTTTAAATGTAAACAGCGTGCTGTATCACCCTCATTTTCCAGTTTTGAGGTCACTTTATTTGAGGTGGGCCGCTCTGACCCGGTGCTGTGTGCTGTCATCTATCGACCCCCTAAATACAATAAGGATTTCATAAATTACTTTTCTGATTTTTTGGCGGGACATATGCCGAACTATGACCGCATACTTATCGTAGGGGATTTTAACATTCACATGTGCTGTCCAGATAAACCGCTGGTGAAGGACTTTGTAAACATCATTGACTCTTTTAATTTAGTGCAGTATGTGTCCGGGCCCACACATGAACATGGACATACCTTAGACCTTGTTCTGTCTTATGGTTTGTCTGTGTTAAATTTAGAGATCCATGAAAGTGGGTTTTCTGATCACATGCCTGTTTTATTTGATGTTGTTTTATCCTGTGCTGCTTTTAAACCTTGCGCTCCTGCTCGGCTTGGTCGGAGTTTTAACTCTTTCACTGCCGGTCAGTTCACCTGCGCTTTCGACCAGCTTTGTTCTCCTCCTGACTCAGCCTCTGTTAATACGGAGGAGCTCAGCTCCTGGTTTCACTCCTCCTGCCAAACCAGTTAAACCTGATTCCTGGTTCAATGACCGAGCGCGTGCAGCAAAGCAGAAGTGTCACAGAGCTGAATGCCGATGGAAAAAGGTTAAGCTGCAGGTTTCATTTCAAATGTTAAAAGACTGCTGGTGTTCTTGCCAGAGCACTATCAAAGAGGTTAAGAGAGAACACTTGTCAAATATTATTATGGCAAAATGTCATAAGCCACGTGTGTTATTTAAAACCATTGACTCTGTTCTTAAGGCCCCTCAGCCTGTCTGTTTGGAAGCATTTTTATTGATAAGATTGTTACTGCAAGAGCTCTTATCACAGCTCCTGCTGTTGACCCCTCTGACTCTGCCCCTTGCTTGGCTGTGTTTGATAGGTTTGAGCCGGTGACTCTGTCGCACTTGGAGGATGTGGTGGGCCATTTAAAGCCCTCAGGTTCTCCTTATGATGTTTTGCCTTCTCACTTTCTAAAAGAGATTTTTCATACTATAGGGCAGCAGGTTCTGGCCATTATTAACAGCAGCCTGTCTTCTGGTGTTGTTCCTGTGAGTTTTAAACATGCTGTAGTTCAACCCTTGCTCAAGAAACCTGGCCTCGACCATACTGTATTGGCTAATTATAGACCTATTTCCAAGCTGCCTTTTATTTCAAAGATCTTGGAGAAAGTTGTTTATGCTCAACTGAAATTATTTTTGGATGAGCATAATATTCTGGAGGTTTTTCAGTCTGGTTTTAAAACCTTGCATAGTACAGAGTCAGCGTTGCTCAGGGTTTTCAATGATATTCTCCTGGCCAATGATTCTGGGGACCATGCAATTCTTGTCCTGCTGGATCTAACTGCTGCTTTTGACACAGTGGATCACAACATTTTAGTTTCCCGCTTGCAGCATCTAGTCGGCATTTGTGGTAGTGCTTTGGACTGGTTTAGGTCCTATCTGACGGACAGAAATTTGTGTGTGAGTTTTCCTGGCTCAGAATCCTCCTCAGCTCCCCTATCATATGGAGTTCCACAGGGCTCAATCTTAGGACCCCTCCTTTTCTCACTTTATCTGCTCCCATTGGGCTCTATCTTGAGAAAACATGGCATTGCATTCCACTGTTATGCTGATGGTGTTTGGTCCCAGTGGGCCCTGTGAAGACCCTCCAGTTGATTTGAGCCCCTTGACTTTGTATGTGAAGCCAACTATCTTAAATTTGGGTTTTAAGATGGACAGTGATTTTAAATTGGACCGCCAAATAGGCACAGTAGTTAGGTCCATCTTTTTCCACCTGAGGCAGCTGGCAAAGGTGAAGCCATTTCTCTCACACGAGCACTTTCAAACAGTAATCCATGCCTTCATCACATCCCGGCTGGATTACTGCAATGCACTGTATTTTGGAGTCAGCCAGTCCTCCCTCAGACGTCTTCAATTAGTTCAAAATGCTGCTGCCCGACTCTTAACGGGATCACGTAAGAGGGAGCATATAACTCCCATTCTGGCCTCTCTCCACTGGTTGCCTGTGCATTTTAGAGTAGATTTTAAGATTCTCTTATTTGTTTTTAAATCTTTAAATGGACTCACCCCACCTTACCTCACTGAGCTGCTACATCCCCATGTCTCTACTCGGTGCCTCAGGTCAGCTGATCAGCTGCTCCTGGAGGTGCAGAGGACAAAACGTAAGCTCAGAGGAGATAGAGCCTTTTTAATTGCTGCGCCAAAACTGTGGAATAGCCTGCCATTACAGATTAGGCAGGCTTCTTCACTTTCGATTTTTAAAACCTATCTTAAAACCCACTTTTATTCCTTGGCTTTCAACCCAGCATGAGACGTTTGTTTTGTTTTGTTTTATTAGTTTTGTTTTTATTTAAGTTATTTATTTTTCCTTATTGGTTATTTTATTTTATTTTGTTTTATTTTGTTTTATAAACATCTTTTGTACAGCACTTTGTTTTAGCTGTTGGTGTTTTTTAAAGTGCTCTATAAATAAAGTTGAGTTGAGTAAATAATCACAACTGCACTTTATGTAAATTATGTAAATAATGTTATTATATTGCACTTCTGTTTAGATGCTAACTACATTTCATTGGCCCTGTACTTGTAGTCTGCACAATGACAATAAAGTTGAATCTAATCTAATCTAATCTAACATGTGGCTTCAAATTAGAAAGTTTACACCTCCTTGAGCAGTGGATAATTTTTTCACATAGTTTATTTTTCAAATTTACATTTAATATGTTTGGTCATGTTTTATTTTGGTGGTGCAGCAGGTAGTGTCGCAATGACACAGCTCCAGGGACCTGGAGGTTGTGGGTTTGATTCCCGCTCCAGGTGACTGTCTGTGAGGAGTTGGTGTGTTCTCCCCGAGTCTGCGAGGGTTTCCTTTGGGTGCTCTGGTTTCCTCCCACAGTTGGTAGGTGGATTGGCGACTCAAAAGTGTCCATAGGTGTGATTGTGTCTGTGTTGCCCTGTGAAGGACTGGTGCCTCCTCCAGGGTGTATTCGTGCCTTGCGCCCAATGATTCCAGGAAGGCTCTGGACCCACCGTGACCCTGAACTGGATAAGCGGTTACAGATAATGAATGAATGTTTTATTTTTAAACAGTGCTCTATGTTCCAGACCTCCTAGGGACCAGCTCCCTCCTCTCATAATGCCCCAAACAAAGTTCCAGAGCTCCCAGAACCAACTCTCTCCTCTCACTGCCCTATGCATTCTGTTGCATTGTCATAAAATGCCCACCAGGTTTCGGCATAGTTACTGGACATATGAACATTTTCCATGTTTAAGCTTCCATTTGCTTTACCATTTTGAACACAAGAACATTCAAGTTTTCAATTCAGCAAAAAAAAAATTATATTCTTGAGATATTTAACTCATTTTCTGTTATTTATGTTTGTGTTTAAAAGTTGTAAATTCTACATTCATATTCAATGATGGCCTTTTTTAAAATTTAACATTCAATATTTTTGAACATTATTTTTATGCAAGTAAAAAAATAATTCTCAGATGAAATGCAAGCTTCCAAGTAAAAGTGACTACCTGGTGCTTTGGTGTCAGTTCAGACAATCTACAGTGAATCAGGAAACTGTAGTGCAGTATTTTTATTGGAACAACAGGTGGCGTAGTTAAGGTCTTTTAAAGCATAAAAATATTTCGGCTTCAAATGTGTTGCAGTTTGAAAAGTCTCCCTCAGCCCATCATTAATAATAATAATACATTTTATTTGTAATGCACTTTATGTCAGGAATCACATGGGGTGGACTGACGGAGACGGATGCACACACTAAAACACAGTTCCTTTATTTAAACAAAATATATAACAAACCAAAAACAAGCAACTATGGAAACAACAAGATATAGAAAATGAAACGAGGAAACGACAGAGATAGACAGACTGGACTAAGCAACATGACAGCACGATAAGCTAAACAGACAAACATAGACATGAAGAGTGTAACAATACTAGGACTTAGAATGAGGAGACGACAGAGAAAGACATACCGGACTAAGGAACAAGACATGGAAACACTGGAAGAGAAACAACAAGACTTGGAGGAAAGAAATAACATGACTTGAAATAGGAAACAAAATGAATGACCAATACAAGGAAATGACACAAGGGAACTTAAATACGTCATACAGATGAGACACACCTGAAACAGATAACGAGGATTATGGACAAGGAGTCGGAACAAAGGTGGGACAAGGGCGGAGACATGGAGAATAACAGGCTGAGAGAGCACATGGCGTGGAAAACAGAGATGACAGGATGAGGGTGTGATAATTTACATTTCAAGGAAATCTCAAAGTGCTAAAATTACAGCTTTCCATTCTTTAGGTGGAGAATGTGAGCAGTGTAGGGGAATGTAAACAACCTGTTAAAGCATTCTTAAAAAGCGTTTCATCATTTTAATACAAGACTGATAAAAATCCCTGTGCTGAAAAACAGAGGCCCTCAGGGAAACAGAACAGACAAAACTGCTAGATATTCCCTGAGGGATATTATAATTCAGATTATAAACCATACTTTGAAGCCAGTTCCCCCAGTATTCCATCAGCCTTTTGCTGATTTAGTGCAGTGTCCGGTTTCCTCAAGAGATTGGGTTCAGCGATCTTGCACAGTCTCAAGCTGTTGTAAAGTTTTTGATGACTCACACCCAGAGTCCAGTGTGGTTCCATGTGGAAAGGTATAGCCACATTATCCCATACATAATAATACTCAGACTCAAGTGTTTACACCCACAGTCTGTCCAGCTTCAGCTTATAGTGGTGACAGTCTGAAGGAGCCTGACAGCACCATGACACTTGGCCTTGGGAGTAGCCACACAGAGCATCAAGTCTACAGGGCAGACGTGGGTACTGCCCATAGCCTCTAACGTGCAGTGGATGCACCACCACGGAGTATGAGATTTCTTTTTTGTAGAGTCTGGTGTCCAGGACACGGAACACAGGAGCAAACTTCCTACAGAACTTCCTGGCATACCAAAACAGGAGCTCTCTCAGAAGAATGGTGAAGCAAAAGTTGCTATAGCAAGACTTGTTTTAAAATGCCAGAGAATTAGTGAATTTCTGCAAGAAATGCTGCTCCACGTCAGCCAAATCATCTAAAGAACTGGCCGATAGAAAATTATTTTAAGCATCATCAATTTCAATACCTGTCACTGACAGACTCCACCACAGGTAGGTATCAAATCAAATCAAATTTATTTATATAGCGCTTTTCACAACTGATGTTGTCACAAAGTGGCTTCACAGAATTCCAGTAAGACAAGATTTGACATGAAATGTAAAAACAAAGTGTAAAACCCTCAAGTGAGCAAGCCAGGGGCGACAGTGGCAAGGAAAAACTCCCCCAGCTGAGGAAGAAACCTTGGGAGGAACCAAGGCCCACAAGGGGTGACCCATCCTCCTTTGGTCAATCTACTGGTGTTGTTTAGTTGTTTAGTGTGGGGTCCTCTCTCATCTCTGAAAAATTCACATGCTTCCCTTTACATTGTTTAAAGGGACGACAGCTGGAATACATTTAGATTTAATTGCTTTGCTAGAGCGGCACGGTGGCACAGCAGGCAGTGTCGCAGTCACACAGTTCCAGGGACCTGGAGGTTGTGGGTTCGATTCCCACTCTGGGTGACTGTCTCTGAGGAGTTGGTGTGTTCTCCCTGTGTCTGTGTGGGTTTCCTCCCACAGTCCAAAAACACATGTTGATAGGTGGATTGGCGACTCAAAAGTGTCTGTAAGTGTGAGTGAATGTGTGTCTGTGTTGCCCTGTGAAGGACTGATGCCCCCTCCAGGGTGTATTCCTGCCTTGTGCCCAATGATTCAAGGCAGGCTCTGGACCTACTGTGACCCTGAATTGGATAAGCAGTTACAGATAATGAATGAATGCTTTGCTAGAAATTCTGTATTATATTAAGATATGGGTTTTGTATTTTTTACATAAAATGTATAACTATAAATTTCATGATGGGATTCCTACTTCCAGTGAAGCTAGGTAAACACATGAGTAGAAGGGAGCGATCAGAAAAGCCTAGTCAGTCCAATATATCCTACATTGCATCTGTATTTTACTTTATTGGACGTATAACAAGCTCGTAAATTTAATTCCAATATAATTAACACCAATAAACCTATTGAGTGAAAAATCCCAGTTAGGTTAATCCTCATATCTCAGCTTTGGGATGAGATAGGCTGAAAATAATCACACCCCTGTGTAAGTCAGGACCTGCTCAATCAACATCGTGAGTTTGGAAGAAATCTGAGACGGTCAAAAATTTAGTCTAAAAAAACACAAAGGGGTACCCCTTAGAGTTTTTTTGGGTGAAATATGTGACCTCCTCATATCTTCTTTAAACCCACACCGTGTGTCAGGGAGGTCCTGACGAAGACAGTGGTGTGGTAATTGTTGCCCTACCACATCCCAAAGCTGAGATATAGGGAAATGTTGTGCTGCATAAAACGTATAACTGTAAATTTCATGATGGGATTCCTACTTCCAGTGAGGCTAGGTAAACACATGAGTAGAAGGGTGCGATCAGAAAAGCCTAGTCAGTCCAATATATCCTACATTGCATCTGTATTTTGCTTTATTGGACATATAACAAGCTCATGAATTTAATTCCAATATATTCAACACCAATAAACCTGTTGAGCGAAAAATCCCAGTTACGTTAATCCTCATATCTCAGCTTTGGGATGAGATAGGCTGAAAATAATCACACCCCTGTGTAAGTCAGGACCTGCTCAATCAACATCGTGAGTTTGGAAGAAATCTGAGACGGTCAAAAATTTAGTCTAAAAAAACACAAAGGGGTACCCCTTAGTGTTTTTCGGGTGAAATATGTGACCTCCTCATATCTTCTTTAAACCCACACCGTGTGTCAGGGAGGTCCTGACGAAGACAGTGGTGTGGTAATTGTTGCCCTACCACATCCCAAAGCTGAGAGATAGGGACATGTTGTGCTGCATAAAATGTATAACTGTAAATTTCATGATGGGATTCCTACTTCCAGTGAAGCTAGGTAAACACATGAGTAGAAGGGTGCGATCAGAAAAGCCTAGTCAGTCCAATATATCCTACATTGCATCTGTATTTTGCTTTATTGGACATATAACAAGCTCATAAATTTAATTCCAATATATTGAACACCAATAAACCTATAGAAAGAAAACCCCAGTTTCGTTAATTCTCATATCTCAGCTTTGGGATGAGATAGGCTGAAAATAATCACACCCCTGTGTAAGTCAGGACCTGCTCAATCAACATCGTGAGTTTGGAAGAAATCTGAGACGGTCAAAAATTTAGTCTAAAAAAACACAAAGGGGTACCCCTTAGTGTTTTTTTGGGTGAAATATGTGACCTCCTCATATCTTCTTTAAACCCACACCGTGTGTCAGGGAGGTCCTGACGAAGACAGTGGTGTGGTAATTGTTGCCCTACCACATCCCAAAGCTGAGATATAGGCACATGTTGTGCTGCATAAAATGTATAACTGTAAATTTCATGATGGGATTCCTACTTCCAGTGAAGCTAGGTAAACACATGAGTAGAAGGGTGCGATCAGAAAAGCCTAGTCAGTCCAATATATCCTACATTGCATCTGTATTTTGCTTTATTGGACGTATAACAAGCTCATAAATTTAATTCCAATATAATCAGCACCAATAAACCTGTTGAGCGAAAAATCCCAGTTAGGTTAATCCTCATATCTCAGCTTTGGGATGAGATAGGCTGAAAATAATCACACCCCTGTGTAAGTCAGGACCTGCTCAATCAACATCGTAAGTTTGGAAGAAATCTGAGACGGTCAAAAATTTAGTCTAAAAAAACACAAAGGGGTACCCCTTAGTGATTTTTCGGGTGAAATATGTTACCTCCTCATATCTTCTTTAAACCCACATCGTGTGTCAGGGAGGTCCTGACGAAGACAGTGGTGTGGTAATTGTTGCCCTACCACATCCCAAAGCTGAGATATAGGGACATGTTGTGCTGCATAAAATGTATAACTGTAAATTTCATGATGGGATTCCTACTTCCAGTGAAGCTAGGTAAACACATGAGTAGAAGGGTGCGATCAGAAAAGCCTAGTCAGTCCAATATATCCTACATTGCATCTGTATTTTGCTTTATTGAACGTATAACAAGCTCATAAATTTAATTCCAATATATTCAACACCAATAAACCTATAGAAAGAAAACCCCAGTTATGTTAATCCTCATATCTCAGCTTTGGGATGAGATCGGCTGAAAATAATCACACCCCTGTGTAAGTCAGGACCTGCTCAATCAACATCGTGAGTTTGGAAGAAATCTGAGACGGTCAAAAATTTAGTCTAAAAAAACACAAAGGGGTACCCCTTAGTGTTTTGTTGGGTGAAATATGTGACCTCCTCATATCTTCTTTAAACCCACACCGTGTGTCAGGGAGGTCCTGACGAAGACAGTGGTGTGGTAATTGTTGCCCTACCACATCCCAAAGCTGAGATATAGGCACATGTTGTGCTGCATAAAATGTATAACTGTAAATTTCATGATGGGATTCCTACTTCCAGTGAAGCTAGGTAAACACATGAGTAGAAGGGTGCGATCAGAAAAGCCTAGTCAGTCCAATATATCCTACATTGCATCTGTATTTTGCTTTATTGGATGTATAACAAGCTCATAAATTTAATTCCAATATAATCAGCACCAATAAACCTGTTGAGCGAAAAATCCCAGTTAGGTTAATCCTCATATCTCAGCTTTGGGATGAGATAGGCTGAAAATAATCACACCCCTGTGTAAGTCAGGACCTGCTCAATCAACATCGTAAGTTTGGAAGAAATCTGAGACGGTCAAAAATTTAGTCTAAAAAAACACAAAGGGGTACCCCTTAGTGTTTTTTCGGGTGAAATATGTGACCTCCTCATATCTTCTTTAAACCCACATCGTGTGTCAGGGAGGTCCTGACGAAGACAGTGGTGTGGTAATTGTTGCCCTACCACATCCCAAAGCTGAGATATAGGGACATGTTGTGCTGCATAAAATGTATAACTGTAAATTTCATGATGGGATTTCTACTTCCAGTGAAGCTAGGTAAACACATGAGTAGAAGGGTGCGATCAGAAAAGCCTAGTCAGTCCAATATATCCTACATTGCATCTGTATTTTGCTTTATTGGACATATAACAAGCTCATAAATTTAATTCCAATATATTCAACACCAATAAACCTATAGAAAGAAAACCCCAGTTATGTTAATCCTCATATCTCAGCTTTGGGATGAGATCGGCTGAAAATAATCACACCCCTGTGTAAGTCAGGACCTGCTCAATCAACATCGTGAGTTTGGAAGAAATCTGAGACGGTCAAAAATTTAGTCTAAAAACACACAAAGGGGTACCCCTTAGTGTTTTTTCGGGTGAAATATGTGACCTCCTCATATCTTCTTTAAACCCACACCGTGTGTCCGGAGAGGTCCTGACGAAGACAGTGGTGTGGTAATTGTTGCCCTACCACATCCCAAAGCTGAGAGATAGGGACATGTTGTGCTGCATAAAATGTATAACTGTAAATTTCATGATGGGATTCCTACTTCCAGTGAAGCTAGGTAAACACATGAGTAGAAGGGTGCGATCAGAAAAGCCTAGTCAGTCCAATATATCCTACATTGCATCTGTATTTTGCTTTATTGGACGTATAACAAGCTCATAAATTTAATTCCAATATATTCAACACCAATAAACCTATAGAAAGAAAACCCCAGTTACGTTAATCCTCATATCTCAGCTTTGGGATGAGATCGGCTGAAAATAATCACACCCCTGTGTAAGTCAGGACCTGCTCAATCAACATCGTGAGTTTGGAAGAAGTCCGAGACGGTCAAAAATTTAGTCTAAAAAAACACAAAGGGGTACCCCTTAGTGTTTTGTTGGGTGAAATATGTGACCTCCTCATATCTTCTTTAAACCCACACCGTGTGTCAGGGAGGTCCTGACGAAGACAGTGGTGTGGTAATTGTTGCCCTACCACATCCCAAAGCTGAGATATAGGCACATTTTGTGCTGCATAAAATGTATAACTGTAAATTTCATGATGGGATTCCTACTTCCAGTGAAGCTAGGTAAACACATGAGTAGAAGGGTGCGATCAGAAAAGCCTAGTCAGTCCAATATATCCTACATTGCATCTGTATTTTGCTTTATTGGACGTATAACAAGCTCATAAATTTAATTCCAATATATTCAACACCAATAAACCTATAGAAAGAAAACCCCAGTTATGTTAATCCTCATATCTCAGCTTTGGGATGAGATCGGCTGAAAATAATCACACCCCTGTGTAAGTCAGGACCTGCTCAATCAACATCGTGAGTTTGGAAGAAATCTGAGACGGTCAAAAATTTAGTCTAAAAAAACACAAAGGGGTACCCCTTAGTGTTTTTTCGGGTGAATAATGTGACCTCCTCATATCTTCTTTAAACCCAAACCGTGTGTCAGGGAGGTCCTGACGAAGACAGTGGTGTGGTAATTGTTGCCCTACCACATCCCAAAGCTGAGATATAGGCACATGTTGTGCTGCATAAAATGTATAACTGTAAATTTCATGATGGGATTCCTACTTCCAGTGAAGCTAGGTAAACACATGAGTAGAAGGGTGCGATCAGAAAAGCCTAGTCAGTCCAATATATCCTACATTGCATCTGTATTTTGCTTTATTGGACGTATAACAAGCTCATAAATTTAATTCCAATATAATCAGCACCAATAAACCTGTTGAGCGAAAAATCCCAGTTAGGTTAATCCTCATATCTCAGCTTTGGGATGAGATAGGCTGAAAATAATCACACCCCTGTGTAAGTCAGGACCTGCTCAATCAACATCGTAAGTTTGGAAGAAATCTGAGACGGTCAAAAATTTAGTCTAAAAAAACACAAAGGGGTACCCCTTAGTGTTTTTTCGGGTGAAATATGTGACCTCCTCATATCTTCTTTAAACCCACACCTTGTGTCCGGAGAGGTCCTGACGAAGACAGTGGTGTGGTAGTTGTTGCCCTACCACATCCCAAAGCTGAGATATAAGGACATGTTGTGCTGCATAAAATGTATAACTGTAAATTTCATGATGGGATTCCTACTTCCAGTGAAGCTAGGTAAACACATGAGTAGAAGGGTGCGATCAGAAAAGCCTAGTCAGTCCAATATATCCTACATTGCATCTGTATTTTGCTTTATTGGACATATAACAAGTTCATAAATTTAATTCCAATATATTCAACACCAATAAACCTATAGAAAGAAAACCCCAGTTTCGTTAATTCTCATATCTCAGCTTTGGGATGAGATAGGCTGAAAATAATCACACCCCTGTGTAAGTCAGGACCTGCTCAATCAACATCGTGAGTTTGGAAGAAATCTGAGACGGTCAAAAATTTAGTCTAAAAAAACACAAAGGGGTACCCCTTAGTGTTTTTTCGGGTGAATAATGTGACCTCCTCATATCTTCTTTAAACCCACACCGTGTGTCAGGGAGGTCCTGACGAAGACAGTGGTGTGGTAATTGTTGCCCTACCACATCCCAAAGCTGAGATATAGGCACATGTTGTGCTGCATAAAAAGTATAACTGTGAATTTCATGATGGGATTCCTACTTCCAGTGAAGCTAGGTAAACACATGAGTAGAAGGGTGCGATCAGAAAAGCCTAGTCAGTCCAATATATCCTACATTGCATCTGTATTTTGCTTTATTGGACGTATAACAAGCTCATAAATTTAATTCCAATATAATCAGCACCAATAAACCTGTTGAGCGAAAAATCCCAGTTAGGTTAATCCTCATATCTCAGCTTTGGGATGAGATAGGCTGAAAATAATCACACCCCTGTGTAAGTCAGGACCTGCTCAATCAACATCGTAAGTTTGGAAGAAATCTGAGACGGTCAAAAATTTAGTCTAAAAAAACACAAAGGGGTACCCCTTAGTGATTTTTCGTGTGAAATATGTTACCTCCTCATATCTTCTTTAAACCCACATCGTGTGTCAGGGAGGTCCTGACGAAGACAGTGGTGTGGTAATTGTTGCCCTACCACATCCCAAAGCTGAGATATAGGGACATGTTGTGCTGCATAAAATGTATAACTGTAAATTTCATGATGGGATTCCTACTTCCAGTGAAGCTAGGTAAACACATGAGTAGAAGGGTGCGATCAGAAAAGCCTAGTCAGTCCAATATATCCTACATTGCATCTGTATTTTGCTTTATTGGACGTATAACAAGCTCATAAATTTAATTCCAATATATTCAACACCAATAAACCTATAGAAAGAAAACCCCAGTTATGTTAATCCTCATATCTCAGCTTTGGGATGAGATCGGCTGAAAATAATCACACCCCTGTGTAAGTCAGGACCTGCTCAATCAACATCGTGAGTTTGGAAGAAATCTGAGACGGTCAAAAATTTAGTCTAAAAAAACACAAAGGGGTACCCCTTAGTGTTTTTTCGGGTGAAATATGTGACCTCCTCATATCTTCTTTAAACCCACACCGTGTGTCAGGGAGGTCCTGACGAAGACAGTGGTGTGGTAATTGTTGCCCTACCACATCCCAAAGCTGAGATATAGGCACATGTTGTGCTGCATAAAATGTATAACTGTAAATTTCATGATGGGATTCCTACTTCCAGTGAAGCTAGGTAAACACATGAGTAGAAGGGTGCGATCAGAAAAGCCTAGTCAGTCCAATATATCCTACATTGCATCTGTATTTTGCTTTATTGGATGTATAACAAGCTCATAAATTTAATTCCAATATAATCAGCACCAATAAACCTGTTGAGCGAAAAATCCCAGTTAGGTTAATCCTCATATCTCAGCTTTGGGATGAGATAGGCTGAAAATAATCACACCCCTGTGTAAGTCAGGACCTGCTCAATCAACATCGTAAGTTTGGAAGAAATCTGAGACGGTCAAAAATTTAGTCTAAAAAAACACAAAGGGGTACCCCTTAGTGTTTTTTCGGGTGAAATATGTGACCTCCTCATATCTTCTTTAAACCCACACCGTGTGTCAGGGAGGTCCTGACGAAGACAGTGGTGTGGTAATTGTTGCCCTACCACATCCCAAAGCTGAGATATAGGCACATGTTGTGCTGCATAAAAAGTATAACTGTGAATTTCATGATGGGATTCCTACTTCCAGTGAAGCTAGGTAAACACATGAGTAGAAGGGTGCGATCAGAAAAGCCTAGTCAGTCCAATATATCCTACATTGCATCTGTATTTTGCTTTATTGGATGTATAACAAGCTCATAAATTTAATTCCAATATAATCAGCACCAATAAACCTGTTGAGCGAAAAATCCCAGTTAGGTTAATCCTCATATCTCAGCTTTGGGATGAGATAGGCTGAAAATAATCACACCCCTGTGTAAGTCAGGACCTGCTCAATCAACATCGTAAGTTTGGAAGAAATCTGAGACGGTCAAAAATTTAGTCTAAAAAAACACAAAGGGGTACCCCTTAGTGTTTTTTCGGGTGAAATATGTGACCTCCTCATATCTTCTTTAAACCCACATCGTGTGTCAGGGAGGTCCTGACGAAGACAGTGGTGTGGTAATTGTTGCCCTACCACATCCCAAAGCTGAGATATAGGGACATGTTGTGCTGCATAAAATGTATAACTGTAAATTTCATGATGGGATTTCTACTTCCAGTGAAGCTAGGTAAACACATGAGTAGAAGGGTGCGATCAGAAAAGCCTAGTCAGTCCAATATATCCTACATTGCATCTGTATTTTGCTTTATTGGACATATAACAAGCTCATAAATTTAATTCCAATATATTCAACACCAATAAACCTATAGAAAGAAAACCCCAGTTATGTTAATCCTCATATCTCAGCTTTGGGATGAGATCGGCTGAAAATAATCACACCCCTGTGTAAGTCAGGACCTGCTCAATCAACATCGTGAGTTTGGAAGAAATCTGAGACGGTCAAAAATTTAGTCTAAAAACACACAAAGGGGTACCCCTTAGTGTTTTTTCGGGTGAAATATGTGACCTCCTCATATCTTCTTTAAACCCACACCGTGTGTCCGGAGAGGTCCTGACGAAGACAGTGGTGTGGTAATTGTTGCCCTACCACATCCCAAAGCTGAGATATAGGCACATGTTGTGCTGCATAAAATGTATAACTGTGAATTTCATGATGGGATTCCTACTTCCAGTGAAGCTAGTTAAACACATGAGTAGAAGGGTGCGATCAGAAAAGCCTAGTCAGTCCAATATATCCTACATTGCATCTGTATTTTGCTTTATTGGACGTATAACAAGCTCATAAATTTAATTCCAATATAATCAGCACCAATAAACCTGTTGAGCGAAAAATCCCAGTTAGGTTAATCCTCATATCTCAGCTTTGGGATGAGATAGGCTGAAAATAATCACACCCCTATGTGAGTCAGGACCTGCTCAATCAGCATCGTGAGTTTGGAAGAAATCTGAGACGGTCAAAAATTTAGTCTAAAAAAAAACACAAAGGGGTACCCCTTAGTGTTTTGTCGGGCGAAATATGTGACCTCCTCATATCTTCTTTAAACCCACATCGTGTGTCAGGGAGGTCCTGACGAAGACAGTGGTGTGGTAATTGTTGACCTACCACATCCCAAAGCTGAGAGATAGGGACATGTTGTGCTGCATAAAATGTATAACTGTAAATTTCATGATGGGATTCCTACTTCCAGTGAAGCTAGGTAAACACATGAGTAGAAGGGTGCGATCAGAAAAGCCTAGTCAGTCCAATATATCCTACATTGCATCTGTATTTTGCTTTATTGGACGTATAACAAGCTCATAAATTTAATTCCAATATATTCAACACCAATAAACCTATAGAAAGAAAACCCCAGTTACGTTAATCCTCATATCTCAGCTTTGGGATGAGATCGGCTGAAAATAATCACACCCCTGTGTAAGTCAGGACCTGCTCAATCAACATCGTGAGTTTGGAAGAAGTCCGAGACGGTCAAAAATTTAGTCTAAAAAAACACAAAGGGGTACCCCTTAGTGTTTTGTTGGGTGAAATATGTGACCTCCTCATATCTTCTTTAAACCCACACCGTGTGTCAGGGAGGTCCTGACGAAGACAGTGGTGTGGTAATTGTTGCCCTACCACATCCCAAAGCTGAGATATAGGCACATGTTGTGCTGCATAAAATGTATAACTGTAAATTTCATGATGGGATTCCTACTTCCAGTGAAGCTAGGTAAACACATGAGTAGAAGGGTGCGATCAGAAAAGCCTAGTCAGTCCAATATATCCTACATTGCATCTGTATTTTGCTTTATTGGACGTATAACAAGCTCATAAATTTAATTCCAATATATTCAACACCAATAAACCTATAGAAAGAAAACCCCAGTTATGTTAATCCTCATATCTCAGCTTTGGGATGAGATCGGCTGAAAATAATCACACCCCTGTGTAAGTCAGGACCTGCTCAATCAACATCGTGAGTTTGGAAGAAATCTGAGACGGTCAAAAATTTAGTCTAAAAAAACACAAAGGGGTACCCCTTAGTGTTTTTTCGGGTGAATAATGTGACCTCCTCATATCTTCTTTAAACCCAAACCGTGTGTCAGGGAGGTCCTGACGAAGACAGTGGTGTGGTAATTGTTCCCCTACCACATCCCAAAGCTGAGATATAGGCACATGTTGTGCTGCATAAAATGTATAACTGTAAATTTCATGATGGGATTCCTACTTCCAGTGAAGCTAGGTAAACACATGAGTAGAAGGGTGCGATCAGAAAAGCCTAGTCAGTCCAATATATCCTACATTGCATCTGTATTTTGCTTTATTGGACGTATAACAAGCTCATAAATTTAATTCCAATATAATCAGCACCAATAAACCTGTTGAGCGAAAAATCCCAGTTAGGTTAATCCTCATATCTCAGCTTTGGGATGAGATAGGCTGAAAATAATCACACCCCTGTGTAAGTCAGGACCTGCTCAATCAACATCGTAAGTTTGGAAGAAATCTGAGACGGTCAAAAATTTAGTCTAAAAAAACACAAAGGGGTACCCCTTAGTGTTTTTTCGGGTGAAATATGTGACCTCCTCATATCTTCTTTAAACCCACACCTTGTGTCCGGAGAGGTCCTGACGAAGACAGTGGTGTGGTAGTTGTTGCCCTACCACATCCCAAAGCTGAGATATAGGGACATGTTGTGCTGCATAAAATGTATAACTGTAAATTTCATGATGGGATTCCTACTTCCAGTGAAGCTAGGTAAACACATGAGTAGAAGGGTGCGATCAGAAAAGCCTAGTCAGTCCAATATATCCTACATTGCATCTGTATTTTGCTTTATTGGACATATAACAAGTTCATAAATTTAATTCCAATATATTCAACACCAATAAACCTATAGAAAGAAAACCCCAGTTTCGTTAATTCTCATATCTCAGCTTTGGGATGAGATAGGCTGAAAATAATCACACCCCTGTGTAAGTCAGGACCTGCTCAATCAACATCGTGAGTTTGGAAGAAATCTGAGACGGTCAAAAATTTAGTCTAAAAAAACACAAAGGGGTACCCCTTAGTGTTTTTTCGGGTGAAATATGTGACCTCCTCATATCTTCTTTAAACCCACACCGTGTGTCAGGGAGGTCCTGACGAAGACAGTGGTGTGGTAATTGTTGCCCTACCACATCCCAAAGCTGAGATATAGGCACATGTTGTGCTGCATAAAAAGTATAACTGTGAATTTCATGATGGGATTCCTACTTCCAGTGAAGCTAGGTAAACACATGAGTAGAAGGGTGCGATCAGAAAAGCCTAGTCAGTCCAATATATCCTACATTGCATCTGTATTTTGCTTTATTGGACGTATAACAAGCTCATAAATTTAATTCCAATATAATCAGCACCAATAAACCTGTTGAGCGAAAAATCCCAGTTAGGTTAATCCTCATATCTCAGCTTTGGGATGAGATAGGCTGAAAATAATCACACCCCTGTGTAAGTCAGGACCTGCTCAATCAACATCGTGAGTTTGGAAGAAATCTGAGACGGTCAAAAATTTAGTCTAAAAAAACACAAAGGGGTACCCCTAAGTGTTTTTTCGGGTGAAATATGTGACCTCCTCATATCTTCTTTAAACCCACACCGTGTGTCAGGGAGGTCCTGACGAAGACAGTGGTGTGGTAATTGTTGCCCTACCACATCCCAAAGCTGAGATATAGGCACATGTTGTGCTGCATAAAAAGTATAACTGTGAATTTCATGATGGGATTCCTACTTCCAGTGAAGCTAGGTAAACACATGAGTAGAAGGGTGCGATCAGAAAAGCCTAGTCAGTCCAATATATCCTACATTGCATCTGTATTTTGCTTTATTGGACGTATAACAAGCTCATAAATTTAATTCCAATATAATCAGCACCAATAAACCTGTTGAGCGAAAAATCCCAGTTAGGTTAATCCTCATATCTCAGCTTTGGGATGAGATAGGCTGAAAATAATCACACCCCTGTGTAAGTCAGGACCTGCTCAATCAACATCGTGAGTTTGGAAGAAATCTGAGACGGTCAAAAATTTAGTCTAAAAAAAAACACAAAGGGGTACCCCTTAGTGTTTTGTCGGGGGAAATATGTGACCTCCTCATATCTTCTTTAAACCCACATCGTGTGTCAGGGAGGTCCTGACGAAGACAGTGGTGTGGTAATTGTTGACCTACCACATCCCAAAGCTGAGAGATAGGGACATCTTGTGCTGCATAAAATGTATAACTGTAAATTTCATGATGGGATTCCTACTTCCAGTGAAGCTAGGTAAACACATGAGTAGAAGGGTGCGATCAGAAAAGCCTAGTCAGTCCAATATATCCTACATTGCATCTGTATTTTGCTTTATTGGACATATAACAAGCTCATAAATTTAATTCCAATATAATCAGCACCAATAAACCTGTTGAGCGAAAAATCCCAGTTAGGTTAATCCTCATATCTCAGCTTTGGGATGAGATAGGCTGAAAATAATCACACCCCTGTGTAAGTCAGGACCTGCTCAATCAACATCGTGAGTTTGGAAGAAATCTGAGACGGTCAAAAATTTAGTCTAAAAAAAAACACAAAGGGGTACCCCTTAGTGTTTTGTCGGGGGAAATATGTGACCTCCTCATATCTTCTTTAAACCCACATCGTGTGTCAGGGAGGTCCTGACGAAGACAGTGGTGTGGTAATTGTTGACCTACCACATCCCAAAGCTGAGAGATAGGGACATCTTGTGCTGCATAAAATGTATAACTGTAAATTTCATGATGGGATTCCTACTTCCAGTGAAGCTAGGTAAACACATGAGTAGAAGGGTGCGATCAGAAAAGCCTAGTCAGTCCAATATATCCTACATTGCATCTGTATTTTGCTTTATTGGACATATAACAAGCTCATAAATTTAATTCCAATATAATCAGCACCAATAAACCTGTTGAGCGAAAAATCCCAGTTAGGTTAATCCTCATATCTCAGCTTTGGGATGAGATAGGCTGAAAATAATCACACCCCTGTGTAAGTCAGGACCTGCTCAATCAACATCGTAAGTTTGGAAGAAATCTGAGACGGTCAAAAATGTAGTCTAAAAAAACACAAAGAGGTACCCCTTAGTGTTTTTTCGGGTGAAATATGTGACCTCCTCATATCTTCTTTAAACCCACACCTTGTGTCCGGAGAGGTCCTGACGAAGACAGTGGTGTGGTAATTGTTGCCCTACCACATCCCAAAGCTGAGATATAGGGACATGTTGTGCTGCATAAAATGTATAACTGTAAATTTCATGATGGGATTCCTACTTCCAGTGAAGCTAGGTAAACACATGTGTAGAACGGTGCGATCAGAAAAGCCTAGTCAGTCCAATATATCCTACATTGCATCTGTATTTTGCTTTATTGGACATATAACAAGTTCATAAATTTAATTCCAATATATTCAACACCAATAAACCTATAGAAAGAAAACCCCAGTTTCGTTAATTCTCATATCTCAGCTTTGGGATGAGATAGGCTGAAAATAATCACACCCCTGTGTAAGTCAGGACCTGCTCAATCAACATCGTGAGTTTGGAAGAAATCTGAGACGGTCAAAAATTTAGTCTAAAAAAACACAAAGGGGTACCCCTTAGTGTTTTTTGGGGTGAAATATGTGACCTCCTCATATCTTCTTTAAACCCACACCGTGTGTCAGGGAGGTCCTGACGAAGACAGTGGTGTGGTAATTGTTGCCCTACCACATCCCAAAGCTGAGATATAGGCACATGTTGTGCTGCATAAAATGTATAACTGTGAATTTCATGATGGGATTCCTACTTCCAGTGAAGCTAGGTAAACACATGAGTAGAAGGGTGCGATCAGAAAAGCCTAGTCAGTCCAATATATCCTACATTGCATCTGTATTTTGCTTTATTGGACGTATAACAAGCTCATAAATTTAATTCCAATATAATCAGCACCAATAAACCTGTTGAGCGAAAAATCCCAGTTAGGTTAATCCTCATATCTCAGCTTTGGGATGAGATCGGCTGAAAATAATCACACCCCTGTGTAAGTCAGGACCTGCTCAATCAACATCGTGAGTTTGGAAGAAATCTGAGACGGTCAAAAATTTAGTCTAAAAAAACACAAAGGGGTACCCCTTAGTGTTTTTTCAGGTGAAATATGTGACCTCCTCATATCTTCTTTAAACCCACACCTTGTGTCCGGAGAGGTCCTGACGAAGACAGTGGTGTGGTAATTGTTGCCCTACCACATCCCAAAGCTGAGATATAGGGACATGTTGTGCTGCATAAAATGTATAACTGTAAATTTCATGATGGGATTCCTACTTCCAGTGAAGCTAGGTAAACACATGAGTAGAAGGGTGCGATCAGAAAAGCCTAGTCAGTCCAATATATCCTACATTGCATCTGTATTTTGCTTTATTGGACATATAACAAGTTCATAAATTTAATTCCAATATATTCAACACCAATAAACCTATAGAAAGAAAACCCCAGTTTCGTTAATTCTCATATCTCAGCTTTGGGATGAGATAGGCTGAAAATAATCACACCCCTGTGTAAGTCAGGACCTGCTCAATCAACATCGTGAGTTTGGAAGAAATCTGAGACGGTCAAAAATTTAGTCTAAAAAAACACAAAGGGGTACCCCTTAGTGTTTTTTCGGGTGAAATATGTGACCTCCTCATATCTTCTTTAAACCCACACCGTGTGTCACGGAGGTCCTTACGAAGACAGTGGTGTGGTAATTGTTGCCCTACCACATCCCAAAGCTGAGATATAGGCACATGTTGTGCTGCATAAAATGTATAACTGTAAATTTCATGATGGGATTCCTACTTCCAGTGAAGCTAGGTAAACACATGAGTAGAAGGGTGCGATCAGAAAAGCCTAGTCAGTCCAATATATCCTACATTGCATCTGTATTTTGCTTTATTGGATGTATAACAAGCTCATAAATTTAATTCCAATATAATCAGCACCAATAAACCTGTTGAGCGAAAAATCCCAGTTAGGTTAATCCTCATATCTCAGCTTTGGGATGAGATAGGCTGAAAATAATCACACCCCTGTGTAAGTCAGGACCTGCTCAATCAACATCGTAAGTTTGGAAGAAATCTGAGACGGTCAAAAATTTAGTCTAAAAAAACACAAAGGGGTACCCCTTAGTGTTTTTTCAGGTGAAATATGTGACCTCCTCATATCTTCTTTAAACCCACACCTTGTGTCCGGAGAGGTCCTGACGAAGACAGTGGTGTGGTAATTGTTGCCCTACCACATCCCAAAGCTGAGATATAGGGACATGTTGTGCTGCATAAAATGTATAACTGTAAATTTCATGATGGGATTCCTACTTCCAGTGAAGCTAGGTAAACACATGAGTAGAAGGGTGCGATCAGAAAAGCCTAGTCAGTCCAATATATCCTACATTGCATCTGTATTTTGCTTTATTGGACATATAACAAGTTCATAAATTTAATTCCAATATATTCAACACCAATAAACCTATAGAAAGAAAACCCCAGTTTCGTTAATTCTCATATCTCAGCTTTGGGATGAGATAGGCTGAAAATAATCACACCCCTGTGTAAGTCAGGACCTGCTCAATCAACATCGTGAGTTTGGAAGAAATCTGAGACGGTCAAAAATTTAGTCTAAAAAAACACAAAGGGGTACCCCTTAGTGTTTTTTCGGGTGAAATATGTGACCTCCTCATATCTTCTTTAAACCCACACCGTGTGTCAGGGAGGTCCTGACGAAGACAGTGGTGTGGTAATTGTTGCCCTACCACATCCCAAAGCTGAGATATAGGCACATGTTGTGCTGCATAAAAAGTATAACTGTGAATTTCATGATGGGATTCCTACTTCCAGTGAAGCTAGGTAAACACATGAGTAGAAGGGTGCGATCAGAAAAGCCTAGTCAGTCCAATATATCCTACATTGCATCTGTATTTTGCTTTATTGGACGTATAACAAGCTCATAAATTTAATTCCAATATAATCAGCACCAATAAACCTGTTGAGCGAAAAATCCCAGTTAGGTTAATCCTCATATCTCAGCTTTGGGATGAGATAGGCTGAAAATAATCACACCCCTGTGTAAGTCAGGACCTGCTCAATCAACATCGTGAGTTTGGAAGAAATCTGAGACGGTCAAAAATTTAGTCTAAAAAAACACAAAGGGGTACCCCTAAGTGTTTTTTCGGGTGAAATATGTGACCTCCTCATATCTTCTTTAAACCCACACCGTGTGTCAGGGAGGTCCTGACGAAGACAGTGGTGTGGTAATTGTTGCCCTACCACATCCCAAAGCTGAGATATAGGCACATGTTGTGCTGCATAAAAAGTATAACTGTGAATTTCATGATGGGATTCCTACTTCCAGTGAAGCTAGGTAAACACATGAGTAGAAGGGTGCGATCAGAAAAGCCTAGTCAGTCCAATATATCCTACATTGCATCTGTATTTTGCTTTATTGGACGTATAACAAGCTCATAAATTTAATTCCAATATAATCAGCACCAATAAACCTGTTGAGCGAAAAATCCCAGTTAGGTTAATCCTCATATCTCAGCTTTGGGATGAGATAGGCTGAAAATAATCACACCCCTGTGTAAGTCAGGACCTGCTCAATCAACATAGTGAGTTTGGAAGAAATCTGAGACGGTCAAAAATTTAGTCTAAAAAAAAACACAAAGGGGTACCCCTTAGTGTTTTGTCGGGGGAAATATGTGACCTCCTCATATCTTCTTTAAACCCACATCGTGTGTCAGGGAGGTCCTGACGAAGACAGTGGTGTGGTAATTGTTGACCTACCACATCCCAAAGCTGAGAGATAGGGACATCTTGTGCTGCATAAAATGTATAACTGTAAATTTCATGATGGGATTCCTACTTCCAGTGAAGCTAGGTAAACACATGAGTAGAAGGGTGCGATCAGAAAAGCCTAGTCAGTCCAATATATCCTACATTGCATCTGTATTTTGCTTTATTGGACATATAACAAGCTCATAAATTTAATTCCAATATAATCAGCACCAATAAACCTGTTGAGCGAAAAATCCCAGTTAGGTTAATCCTCATATCTCAGCTTTGGGATGAGATAGGCTGAAAATAATCACACCCCTGTGTAAGTCAGGACCTGCTCAATCAACATCGTGAGTTTGGAAGAAATCTGAGACGGTCAAAAATTTAGTCTAAAAAAAAACACAAAGGGGTACCCCTTAGTGTTTTGTCGGGGGAAATATGTGACCTCCTCATATCTTCTTTAAACCCACATCGTGTGTCAGGGAGGTCCTGACGAAGACAGTGGTGTGGTAATTGTTGACCTACCACATCCCAAAGCTGAGAGATAGGGACATCTTGTGCTGCATAAAATGTATAACTGTAAATTTCATGATGGGATTCCTACTTCCAGTGAAGCTAGGTAAACACATGAGTAGAAGGGTGCGATCAGAAAAGCCTAGTCAGTCCAATATATCCTACATTGCATCTGTATTTTGCTTTATTGGACATATAACAAGCTCATAAATTTAATTCCAATATAATCAGCACCAATAAACCTGTTGAGCGAAAAATCCCAGTTAGGTTAATCCTCATATCTCAGCTTTGGGATGAGATAGGCTGAAAATAATCACACCCCTGTGTAAGTCAGGACCTGCTCAATCAACATCGTAAGTTTGGAAGAAATCTGAGACGGTCAAAAATGTAGTCTAAAAAAACACAAAGAGGTACCCCTTAGTGTTTTTTCGGGTGAAATATGTGACCTCCTCATATCTTCTTTAAACCCACACCTTGTGTCCGGAGAGGTCCTGACGAAGACAGTGGTGTGGTAATTGTTGCCCTACCACATCCCAAAGCTGAGATATAGGGACATGTTGTGCTGCATAAAATGTATAACTGTAAATTTCATGATGGGATTCCTACTTCCAGTGAAGCTAGGTAAACACATGTGTAGAACGGTGCGATCAGAAAAGCCTAGTCAGTCCAATATATCCTACATTGCATCTGTATTTTGCTTTATTGGACATATAACAAGTTCATAAATTTAATTCCAATATATTCAACACCAATAAACCTATAGAAAGAAAACCCCAGTTTCGTTAATTCTCATATCTCAGCTTTGGGATGAGATAGGCTGAAAATAATCACACCCCTGTGTAAGTCAGGACCTGCTCAATCAACATCGTGAGTTTGGAAGAAATCTGAGACGGTCAAAAATTTAGTCTAAAAAAACACAAAGGGGTACCCCTTAGTGTTTTTTCGGGTGAAATATGTGACCTCCTCATATCTTCTTTAAACCCACACCGTGTGTCAGGGAGGTCCTGACGAAGACAGTGGTGTGGTAATTGTTGCCCTACCACATCCCAAAGCTGAGATATAGGCACATGTTGTGCTGCATAAAATGTATAACTGTGAATTTCATGATGGGATTCCTACTTCCAGTGAAGCTAGGTAAACACATGAGTAGAAGGGTGCGATCAGAAAAGCCTAGTCAGTCCAATATATCCTACATTGCATCTGTATTTTGCTTTATTGGACGTATAACAAGCTCATAAATTTAATTCCAATATAATCAGCACCAATAAACCTGTTGAGCGAAAAATCCCAGTTAGGTTAATCCTCATATCTCAGCTTTGGGATGAGATCGGCTGAAAATAATCACACCCCTGTGTAAGTCAGGACCTGCTCAATCAACATCGTGAGTTTGGAAGAAATCTGAGACGGTCAAAAATTTAGTCTAAAAAAACACAAAGGGGTACCCCTTAGTGTTTTTTCAGGTGAAATATGTGACCTCCTCATATCTTCTTTAAACCCACACCTTGTGTCCGGAGAGGTCCTGACGAAGACAGTGGTGTGGTAATTGTTGCCCTACCACATCCCAAAGCTGAGATATAGGGACATGTTGTGCTGCATAAAATGTATAACTGTAAATTTCATGATGGGATTCCTACTTCCAGTGAAGCTAGGTAAACACATGAGTAGAAGGGTGCGATCAGAAAAGCCTAGTCAGTCCAATATATCCTACATTGCATCTGTATTTTGCTTTATTGGACATATAACAAGTTCATAAATTTAATTCCAATATATTCAACACCAATAAACCTATAGAAAGAAAACCCCAGTTTCGTTAATTCTCATATCTCAGCTTTGGGATGAGATAGGCTGAAAATAATCACACCCCTGTGTAAGTCAGGACCTGCTCAATCAACATCGTGAGTTTGGAAGAAATCTGAGACGGTCAAAAATTTAGTCTAAAAAAACACAAAGGGGTACCCCTTAGTGTTTTTTCGGGTGAAATATGTGACCTCCTCATATCTTCTTTAAACCCACACCGTGTGTCACGGAGGTCCTTACGAAGACAGTGGTGTGGTAATTGTTGCCCTACCACATCCCAAAGCTGAGATATAGGCACATGTTGTGCTGCATAAAATGTATAACTGTAAATTTCATGATGGGATTCCTACTTCCAGTGAAGCTAGGTAAACACATGAGTAGAAGGGTGCGATCAGAAAAGCCTAGTCAGTCCAATATATCCTACATTGCATCTGTATTTTGCTTTATTGGATGTATAACAAGCTCATAAATTTAATTCCAATATAATCAGCACCAATAAACCTGTTGAGCGAAAAATCCCAGTTAGGTTAATCCTCATATCTCAGCTTTGGGATGAGATAGGCTGAAAATAATCACACCCCTGTGTAAGTCAGGACCTGCTCAATCAACATCGTGAGTTTGGAAGAAATCTGAGACGGTCAAAAATTTAGTCTAAAAAAAAACACAAAGGGGTACCCCTTAGTGTTTTGTCGGGCGAAATATGTGACCTCCTCATATCTTCTTTAAACCCACATCGTGTGTCAGGGAGGTCCTGACGAAGACAGTGGTGTGGTAATTGTTGACCTACCACATCCCAAAGCTGAGAGATAGGGACATGTTGTGCTGCATAAAATGTATAACTGTGAATTTCATGATGGGATTCCTACTTCCAGTGAAGCTAGGTAAACACATGAGTAGAAGGGTGCGATCAGAAAAGCCTAGTCAGTCCAATATATCCTACATTGCATCTGTATTTTGCTTTATTGGACGTATAACAAGCTCATAAATTTAATTCCAATATAATCAGCACCAATAAACCTGTTGAGCGAAAAATCCCAGTTAGGTTAATCCTCATATCTCAGCTTTGGGATGAGATAGGCTGAAAATAATCACACCCCTGTGTAAGTCAGGACCTGCTCAATCAACATCGTGAGTTTGGAAGAAATCTGAGACGGTCAAAAATTTAGTCTAAAAAAAACACAAAGGGGTACCCCTTAGTGTTTTGTCGGGCGAAATATGTGACCTCCTCATATCTTCTTTAAACCCACATCGTGTGTCAGGGAGGTCCTGACGAAGACAGTGGTGTGGTAATTGTTGACCTACCACATCCCAAAGCTGAGAGATAGGGACATGTTGTGCTGCATAAAATGTATAACTGTAAATTTCATGATGGGATTCCTACTTCCAGTGAAGCTAGGTAAACACATAAGTAGAAGGGTGCGATCAGAAAAGCCTAGTCAGTCCAATATATCCTACATTGCATCTGTATTTTGCTTTATTGGACATATAACAAGCTCATAAATTTAATTCCAATATATTCAACACCAATAAACCTATAGAAAGAAAACCCCAGTTACGTTAATCCTCATATCTCAGCTTTGGGATGAGATCGGCTGAAAATAATCACACCCCTGTGTAAGTCAGGACCTGCTCAATCAACATCGTGAGTTTGGAAGAAATCTGAGACGGTCAAAAATTTAGTCTAAAAAAACACAAAGGGGTACCCCTTAGTGTTTTTTCGGGTGAAATATGTGACCTCCTCATATCTTCTTTAAACCCACACCGTGTGTCAGGGAGGTCCTGACGAAAACAGTGGTGTGGTAATTGTTGCCCTACCACATCCCAAAGCTGAGATATAGGCACATGTTGTGCTGCATAAAATGTATAACTGTGAATTTCATGATGGGATTCCTACTTCCAGTGAAGCTAGGTAAACACATGAGTAGAAGGGTGCAATCAGAAAAGCCTAGTCAGTCCAATATATCCTACATTGCATCTGTATTTTGCTTTATTGGACATATAACAAGCTCATAAATTTAATTCCAATATATTCAACACCAATAAACCTATAGAAAGAAAACCCCAGTTTCGTTAATTCTCATATCTCAGCTTTGGGATGAGATAGGCTGAAAATAATCACACCCCTGTGTAAGTCAGGACCTGCTCAATCAACATCGTGAGTTTGGAAGAAATCTGAGACGGTCAAAAATTTAGTCTAAAAAAAACACAAAGGGGTACCCCTTTGTGTTTTGTCGGGCGAAATATGTGACCTCCTCATATCTTCTTTAAACCCACATCGTGTGTCAGGGAGGTCCTGACGAAGACAGTGGTGTGGTAATTGTTGACCTACCACATCCCAAAGCTGAGAGATAGGGACATGTTGTGCTGCATAAAATGTATAACTGTAAATTTCATGATGGGATTCCTACTTCCAGTGAAGCTAGGTAAACACATAAGTAGAAGGGTGCGATCAGAAAAGCCTAGTCAGTCCAATATATCCTACATTGCATCTGTATTTTGCTTTATTGGACGTATAACAAGCTCATAAATTTAATTCCAATATAATCAGCACCAATAAACCTGTTGAGCGAAAAATCCCAGTTAGGTTAATCCTCATATCTCAGCTTTGGGATGAGATAGGCTGAAAATAATCACACCCCTGTGTAAGTCAGGACCTGCTCAATCAACATCGTGAGTTTGGAAGAAATCTGAGACGGTCAAAAATTTAGTCTAAAAAAAACACAAAGGGGTACCCCTTAGTGTTTTGTCGGGCGAAATATGTGACCTCCTCATATCTTCTTTAAACCCACATCGTGTGTCAGGGAGGTCCTGACGAAGACAGTGGTGTGGTAATTGTTGACCTACCACATCCCAAAGCTGAGAGATAGGGACATGTTGTGCTGCATAAAATGTATAACTGTGAATTTCATGATGGGATTCCTACTTCCAGTGAAGCTAGGTAAACACATGAGTAGAAGGGTGCGATCAGAAAAGCCTAGTCAGTCCAATATATCCTACATTGCATCTGTATTTTGCTTTATTGGACATATAACAAGCTCATAAATTTAATTCCAATATATTCAACACCAATAAACCTATAGAAAGAAAACCCCAGTTACGTTAATCCTCATATCTCAGCTTTGGGATGAGATCGGCTGAAAATAATCACACCCCTGTGTAAGTCAGGACCTGCTCAATCAACATCGTGAGTTTGGAAGAAATCTGAGACGGTCAAAAATTTAGTCTAAAAAAACACAAAGGGGTACCCCTTAGTGTTTTTTCGGGTGAAATATGTGACCTCCTCATATCTTCTTTAAACCCACACCGTGTGTCAGGGAGGTCCTGACGAAGACAGTGGTGTGGTAATTGTTGCCCTACCACATCCCAAAGCTGAGATATAGGCACATGTTGTGCTGCATAAAATGTATAACTGTAAATTTCATGATGGGATTCCTACTTCCAGTGAAGCTAGGTAAACACATGAGTAGAAGGGTGCGATCAGAAAAGCCTAGTCAGTCCAATATATCCTACATTGCATCTGTATTTTGCTTTATTGGACGTGTAACAAGCTCATAAATTTAATTCCAATATATTCAACACCAATAAACCTATAGAAAGAAAACCCCAGTTACGTTAATCCTCATATCTCAGCTTTGGGATGAGATCGGCTGAAAATAATCACACCCCTGTGTAAGTCAGGACCTGCTCAATCAACATCGTGAGTTTGGAAGAAATCTGAGACGGTCAAAAATTTAGTCTAAAAAAACACAAAGGGGTACCCCTTAGTGTTTTTTCGGGTGAAATATGTGACCTCCTCATATCTTCTTTAAACCCACACCGTGTGTCAGGGAGGTCCTGACGAAGACAGTGGTGTGGTAATTGTTGCACTACCACATCCCAAAGCTGAGATATAGGCACATGTTGTGCTGCATAAAATGTATAACTGTAAATTTCATGATGGGATTTCTACTTCCAGTGAAGCTAGGTAAACACATGAGTAGAAGGGTGCGATCAGAAAAGCCTAGTCAGTCCAATATATCCTACATTGCATCTGTATTTTGCTTTATTGGACATATAACAACCTCATAAATTTAATTCCAATATATTCAACACCAATAAACCTATAGAAAGAAAACCCCAGTTTCGTTAATCCTCATATCTCAGCTTTGGGATGAGATAGGCTGAAAATAATCACACCCCTGTGTAAGTCAGGACCTGCTCAATCAACATCGTGAGTTTGGAAGAAATCTGAGACGGTCAAAAATTTAGTCTAAAAAAAAACACAAAGGGGTACCCCTTAGTGTTTTGTCGGGCGAAATATGTGACCTCCTCATATCTTCTTTAAACCCACATCGTGTGTCAGGGAGGTCCTGACGAAGACAGTGGTGTGGTAATTGTTGACCTACCACATCCCAAAGCTGAGAGATAGGGACATGTTGTGCTGCATAAAATGTATAACTGTGAATTTCATGATGGGATTCCTACTTCCAGTGAAGCTAGGTAAACACATGAGTAGAAGGGTGCGATCAGAAAAGCCTAGTCAGTCCAATATATCCTACATTGCATCTGTATTTTGCTTTATTGGACGTATAACAAGCTCATAAATTTAATTCCAATATAATCAGCACCAATAAACCTGTTGAGCGAAAAATCCCAGTTAGGTTAATCCTCATATCTCAGCTTTGGGATGAGATAGGCTGAAAATAATCACACCCCTGTGTAAGTCAGGACCTGCTCAATCAACATCGTGAGTTTGGAAGAAATCTGAGACGGTCAAAAATTTAGTCTAAAAAAAACACAAAGGGGTACCCCTTAGTGTTTTGTCGGGCGAAATATGTGACCTCCTCATATCTTCTTTAAACCCACATCGTGTGTCAGGGAGGTCCTGACGAAGACAGTGGTGTGGTAATTGTTGACCTACCACATCCCAAAGCTGAGAGATAGGGACATGTTGTGCTGCATAAAATGTATAACTGTAAATTTCATGATGGGATTCCTACTTCCAGTGAAGCTAGGTAAACACATAAGTAGAAGGGTGCGATCAGAAAAGCCTAGTCAGTCCAATATATCCTACATTGCATCTGTATTTTGCTTTATTGGACATATAACAAGCTCATAAATTTAATTCCAATATATTCAACACCAATAAACCTATAGAAAGAAAACCCCAGTTACGTTAATCCTCATATCTCAGCTTTGGGATGAGATCGGCTGAAAATAATCACACCCCTGTGTAAGTCAGGACCTGCTCAATCAACATCGTGAGTTTGGAAGAAATCTGAGACGGTCAAAAATTTAGTCTAAAAAAACACAAAGGGGTACCCCTTAGTGTTTTTTCGGGTGAAATATGTGACCTCCTCATATCTTCTTTAAACCCACACCGTGTGTCAGGGAGGTCCTGACGAAAACAGTGGTGTGGTAATTGTTGCCCTACCACATCCCAAAGCTGAGATATAGGCACATGTTGTGCTGCATAAAATGTATAACTGTGAATTTCATGATGGGATTCCTACTTCCAGTGAAGCTAGGTAAACACATGAGTAGAAGGGTGCAATCAGAAAAGCCTAGTCAGTCCAATATATCCTACATTGCATCTGTATTTTGCTTTATTGGACATATAACAAGCTCATAAATTTAATTCCAATATATTCAACACCAATAAACCTATAGAAAGAAAACCCCAGTTTCGTTAATTCTCATATCTCAGCTTTGGGATGAGATAGGCTGAAAATAATCACACCCCTGTGTAAGTCAGGACCTGCTCAATCAACATCGTGAGTTTGGAAGAAATCTGAGACGGTCAAAAATTTAGTCTAAAAAAACACAAAGGGGTACCCCTTAGTGTTTTGTTGGGTGAAATATGTGACCTCCTCATATCTTCTTTAAACCCACACCGTGTGTTAGGGAGGTCCTGACGAAGACAGTGGTGTGGTAATTGTTGCCCTACCACATCCCAAAGCTGAGATATAGGCACATGTTGTGCTGCATAAAATGTATAACTGTAAATTTCATGATGGGATTCCTACTTCCAGTGAAGCTAGGTAAACACATGAGTAGAAGGGTGCGATCAGAAAAGCCTAGTCAGTCCAATATATCCTACATTGCATCTGTATTTTGCTTTATTGGATGTATAACAAGCTCATAAATTTAATTCCAATATAATCAGCACCAATAAACCTGTTGAGCGAAAAATCCCAGTTAGGTTAATCCTCATATCTCAGCTTTGGGATGAGATAGGCTGAAAATAATCACACCCCTGTGTAAGTCAGGACCTGCTCAATCAACATCGTAAGTTTGGAAGAAATCTGAGACGGTCAAAAATTTAGTCTAAAAAAACACAAAGGGGTACCCCTTAGTGTTTTTTCGGGTGAAATATGTGACCTCCTCATATCTTCTTTAAACCCACATCGTGTGTCAGGGAGGTCCTGACGAAGACAGTGGTGTGGTAATTGTTGCCCTACCACATCCCAAAGCTGAGATATAGGGACATGTTGTGCTGCATAAAATGTATAACTGTAAATTTCATGATGGGATTTCTACTTCCAGTGAAGCTAGGTAAACACATGAGTAGAAGGGTGCGATCAGAAAAGCCTAGTCAGTCCAATATATCCTACATTGCATCTGTATTTTGCTTTATTGGACATATAACAAGCTCATAAATTTAATTCCAATATATTCAACACCAATAAACCTATAGAAAGAAAACCCCAGTTATGTTAATCCTCATATCTCAGCTTTGGGATGAGATCGGCTGAAAATAATCACACCCCTGTGTAAGTCAGGACCTGCTCAATCAACATCGTGAGTTTGGAAGAAATCTGAGACGGTCAAAAATTTAGTCTAAAAACACACAAAGGGGTACCCCTTAGTGTTTTTTCGGGTGAAATATGTGACCTCCTCATATCTTCTTTAAACCCACACCGTGTGTCCGGAGAGGTCCTGACGAAGACAGTGGTGTGGTAATTGTTGCCCTACCACATCCCAAAGCTGAGATATAGGCACATGTTGTGCTGCATAAAATGTATAACTGTGAATTTCATGATGGGATTCCTACTTCCAGTGAAGCTAGTTAAACACATGAGTAGAAGGGTGCGATCAGAAAAGCCTAGTCAGTCCAATATATCCTACATTGCATCTGTATTTTGCTTTATTGGACGTATAACAAGCTCATAAATTTAATTCCAATATAATCAGCACCAATAAACCTGTTGAGCGAAAAATCCCAGTTAGGTTAATCCTCATATCTCAGCTTTGGGATGAGATAGGCTGAAAATAATCACACCCCTATGTGAGTCAGGACCTGCTCAATCAGCATCGTGAGTTTGGAAGAAATCTGAGACGGTCAAAAATTTAGTCTAAAAAAAAACACAAAGGGGTACCCCTTAGTGTTTTGTTGGGTGAAATATGTGACCTCCTCATATCTTCTTTAAACCCACACCGTGTGTCAGGGAGGTCCTGACGAAGACAGTGGTGTGGTAATTGTTGCCCTACCACATCCCAAAGCTGAGATATAGGCACATGTTGTGCTGCATAAAATGTATAACTGTAAATTTCATGATGGGATTCCTACTTCCAGTGAAGCTAGGTAAACACATGAGTAGAAGGGTGCGATCAGAAAAGCCTAGTCAGTCCAATATATCCTACATTGCATCTGTATTTTGCTTTATTGGACATATAACAAGTTCATAAATTTAATTCCAATATATTCAACACCAATAAACCTATAGAAAGAAAACCCCAGTTTCGTTAATTCTCATATCTCAGCTTTGGGATGAGATAGGCTGAAAATAATCACACCCCTGTGTAAGTCAGGACCTGCTCAATCAACATCGTGAGTTTGGAAGAAATCTGAGACGGTCAAAAATGTAGTCTAAAAAAACACAAAGGGGTACCCCTTAGTGTTTTTTCGGGTGAAATATGTGACCTCCTCATATCTTCTTTAAACCCACACCGTGTGTCAGGGAGGTCCTGACGAAGACAGTGGTGTGGTAATTGTTGCCCTACCACATCCCAAAGCTGAGATATAGGCACATGTTGTGCTGCATAAAAAGTATAACTGTGAATTTCATGATGGGATTCCTACTTCCAGTGAAGCTAGGTAAACACATGAGTAGAAGGGTGCGATCAGAAAAGCCTAGTCAGTCCAATATATCCTACATTGCATCTGTATTTTGCTTTATTGGACGTATAACAAGCTCATAAATTTAATTCCAATATAATCAGCACCAATAAACCTGTTGAGCGAAAAATCCCAGTTAGGTTAATCCTCATATCTCAGCTTTGGGATGAGATAGGCTGAAAATAATCACACCCCTGTGTAAGTCAGGACCTGCTCAATCAACATCGTAAGTTTGGAAGAAATCTGAGACGGTCAAAAATTTAGTCTAAAAAAACACAAAGGGGTACCCCTTAGTGTTTTTTCGGGTGAAATATGTGACCTCCTCATATCTTCTTTAAACCCACACCGTGTGTCAGGGAGGTCCTGACGAAGACAGTGGTGTGGTAATTGTTGCCCTACCACATCCCAAAGCTGAGATATAGGGACATGTTGTGCTGCATAAAATGTATAACTGTAAATTTCATGATGGGATTCCTACTTCCAGTGAAGCTAGGTAAACACATGAGTAGAAGGGTGCAATCAGAAAAGCCTAGTCAGTCCAATATATCCTACATTGCATCTGTATTTTGCTTTATTGGACATATAACAAGCTCATAAATTTAATTCCAATATATTCAACACCAATAAACCTATAGAAAGAAAACCCCAGTTTCGTTAATTCTCATATCTCAGCTTTGGGATGAGATAGGCTGAAAATAATCACACCCCTGTGTAAGTCAGGACCTGCTCAATCAACATCGTGAGTTTGGAAGAAATCTGAGACGGTCAAAAATTTAGTCTAAAAAAACACAAAGGGGTACCCCTTAGTGTTTTGTTGGGTGAAATATGTGACCTCCTCATATCTTCTTTAAACCCACACCGTGTGTTAGGGAGGTCCTGACGAAGACAGTGGTGTGGTAATTGTTGCCCTACCACATCCCAAAGCTGAGATATAGGCACATGTTGTGCTGCATAAAATGTATAACTGTAAATTTCATGATGGGATTCCTACTTCCAGTGAAGCTAGGTAAACACATGAGTAGAAGGGTGCGATCAGAAAAGCCTAGTCAGTCCAATATATCCTACATTGCATCTGTATTTTGCTTTATTGGATGTATAACAAGCTCATAAATTTAATTCCAATATAATCAGCACCAATAAACCTGTTGAGCGAAAAATCCCAGTTAGGTTAATCCTCATATCTCAGCTTTGGGATGAGATCGGCTGAAAATAATCACACCCCTGTGTAAGTCAGGACCTGCTCAATCAACATCGTGAGTTTGGAAGAAGTCCGAGACGGTCAAAAATTTAGTCTAAAAAAACACAAAGGGGTACCCCTTAGTGTTTTGTTGGGTGAAATATGTGACCTCCTCATATCTTCTTTAAACCCACACCGTGTGTCAGGGAGGTCCTGACGAAGACAGTGGTGTGGTAATTGTTGCCCTACCACATCCCAAAGCTGAGATATAGGCACATGTTGTGCTGCATAAAATGTATAACTGTAAATTTCATGATGGGATTCCTACTTCCAGTGAAGCTAGGTAAACACATGAGTAGAAGGGTGCGATCAGAAAAGCCTAGTCAGTCCAATATATCCTACATTGCATCTGTATTTTGCTTTATTGGACATATAACAAGTTCATAAATTTAATTCCAATATATTCAACACCAATAAACCTATAGAAAGAAAACCCCAGTTTCGTTAATTCTCATATCTCAGCTTTGGGATGAGATAGGCTGAAAATAATCACACCCCTGTGTAAGTCAGGACCTGCTCAATCAACATCGTGAGTTTGGAAGAAATCTGAGACGGTCAAAAATGTAGTCTAAAAAAACACAAAGGGGTACCCCTTAGTGTTTTTTCGGGTGAAATATGTGACCTCCTCATATCTTCTTTAAACCCACACCGTGTGTCAGGGAGGTCCTGACGAAGACAGTGGTGTGGTAATTGTTGCCCTACCACATCCCAAAGCTGAGATATTGGCACATGTTGTGCTGCATAAAAAGTATAACTGTGAATTTCATGATGGGATTCCTACTTCCAGTGAAGCTAGGTAAACACATGAGTAGAAGGGTGCGATCAGAAAAGCCTAGTCAGTCCAATATATCCTACATTGCATCTGTATTTTGCTTTATTGGACGTATAACAAGCTCATAAATTTAATTCCAATATAATCAGCACCAATAAACCTGTTGAGCGAAAAATCCCAGTTAGGTTAATCCTCATATCTCAGCTTTGGGATGAGATAGGCTGAAAATAATCACACCCCTGTGTAAGTCAGGACCTGCTCAATCAACATCGTAAGTTTGGAAGAAATCTGAGACGGTCAAAAATTTAGTCTAAAAAAACACAAAGGGGTACCCCTTAGTGTTTTTTCGGGTGAAATATGTGACCTCCTCATATCTTCTTTAAACCCACACCGTGTGTCAGGGAGGTCCTGACGAAGACAGTGGTGTGGTAATTGTTGCCCTACCACATCCCAAAGCTGAGATATAGGGACATGTTGTGCTGCATAAAATGTATAACTGTAAATTTCATGATGGGATTCCTACTTCCAGTGAAGCTAGGTAAACACATGAGTAGAAGGGTGCAATCAGAAAAGCCTAGTCAGTCCAATATATCCTACATTGCATCTGTATTTTGCTTTATTGGACATATAACAAGCTCATAAATTTAATTCCAATATATTCAACACCAATAAACCTATAGAAAGAAAACCCCAGTTTCGTTAATTCTCATATCTCAGCTTTGGGATGAGATAGGCTGAAAATAATCACACCCCTGTGTAAGTCAGGACCTGCTCAATCAACATCGTGAGTTTGGAAGAAATCTGAGACGGTCAAAAATTTAGTCTAAAAAAACACAAAGGGGTACCCCTTAGTGTTTTGTTGGGTGAAATATGTGACCTCCTCATATCTTCTTTAAACCCACACCGTGTGTTAGGGAGGTCCTGACGAAGACAGTGGTGTGGTAATTGTTGCCCTACCACATCCCAAAGCTGAGATATAGGCACATGTTGTGCTGCATAAAATGTATAACTGTAAATTTCATGATGGGATTCCTACTTCCAGTGAAGCTAGGTAAACACATGAGTAGAAGGGTGCGATCAGAAAAGCCTAGTCAGTCCAATATATCCTACATTGCATCTGTATTTTGCTTTATTGGATGTATAACAAGCTCATAAATTTAATTCCAATATAATCAGCACCAATAAACCTGTTGAGCGAAAAATCCCAGTTAGGTTAATCCTCATATCTCAGCTTTGGGATGAGATAGGCTGAAAATAATCACACCCCTGTGTAAGTCAGGACCTGCTCAATCAACATCGTAAGTTTGGAAGAAATCTGAGACGGTCAAAAATTTAGTCTAAAAAAACACAAAGGGGTACCCCTTAGTGTTTTTTCGGGTGAAATATGTGACCTCCTCATATCTTCTTTAAACCCACATCGTGTGTCAGGGAGGTCCTGACGAAGACAGTGGTGTGGTAATTGTTGCCCTACCACATCCCAAAGCTGAGATATAGGGACATGTTGTGCTGCATAAAATGTATAACTGTAAATTTCATGATGGGATTTCTACTTCCAGTGAAGCTAGGTAAACACATGAGTAGAAGGGTGCGATCAGAAAAGCCTAGTCAGTCCAATATATCCTACATTGCATCTGTATTTTGCTTTATTGGACATATAACAAGCTCATAAATTTAATTCCAATATATTCAACACCAATAAACCTATAGAAAGAAAACCCCAGTTATGTTAATCCTCATATCTCAGCTTTGGGATGAGATCGGCTGAAAATAATCACACCCCTGTGTAAGTCAGGACCTGCTCAATCAACATCGTGAGTTTGGAAGAAATCTGAGACGGTCAAAAATTTAGTCTAAAAACACACAAAGGGGTACCCCTTAGTGTTTTTTCGGGTGAAATATGTGACCTCCTCATATCTTCTTTAAACCCACACCGTGTGTCCGGAGAGGTCCTGACGAAGACAGTGGTGTGGTAATTGTTGCCCTACCACATCCCAAAGCTGAGAGATAGGGACATGTTGTGCTGCATAAAATGTATAACTGTGAATTTCATGATGGGATTCCTACTTCCAGTGAAGCTAGGTAAACACATGAGTAGAAGGGTGCGATCAGAAAAGCCTAGTCAGTCCAATATATCCTACATTGCATCTGTATTTTGCTTTATTGGACGTATAACAAGCTCATAAATTTAATTCCAATATATTCAACACCAATAAACCTATAGAAAGAAAACCCCAGTTACGTTAATCCTCATATCTCAGCTTTGGGATGAGATCGGCTGAAAATAATCACACCCCTGTGTAAGTCAGGACCTGCTCAATCAACATCGTGAGTTTGGAAGAAGTCCGAGACGGTCAAAAATTTAGTCTAAAAAAACACAAAGGGGTACCCCTTAGTGTTTTTTCGGGTGAAATATGTGACCTCCTCATATCTTCTTTAAACCCACACCGTGTGTCAGGGAGGTCCTGACGAAGACAGTGGTGTGGTAATTGTTGCCCTACCACATCCCAAAGCTGAGATATAGGCACATGTTGTGCTGCATAAAATGTATAACTGTAAATTTCATGATGGGATTCCTACTTCCAGTGAAGCTAGGTAAACACATGAGTAGAAGGGTGCGATCAGAAAAGCCTAGTCAGTCCAATATATCCTACATTGCATCTGTATTTTGCTTTATTGGACATATAACAAGTTCATAAATTTAATTCCAATATATTCAACACCAATAAACCTATAGAAAGAAAACCCCAGTTTCGTTAATTCTCATATCTCAGCTTTGGGATGAGATAGGCTGAAAATAATCACACCCCTGTGTAAGTCAGGACCTGCTCAATCAACATCGTGAGTTTGGAAGAAATCTGAGACGGTCAAAAATGTAGTCTAAAAAAACACAAAGGGGTACCCCTTAGTGTTTTTTCGGGTGAAATATGTGACCTCCTCATATCTTCTTTAAACCCACACCGTGTGTCAGGGAGGTCCTGACGAAGACAGTGGTGTGGTAATTGTTGCCCTACCACATCCCAAAGCTGAGATATAGTCACATGTTGTGCTGCATAAAATGTATAACTGTGAATTTCATGATGGGATTCCTACTTCCAGTGAAGCTAGGTAAACACATGAGTAGAAGGGTGCGATCAGAAAAGCCTAGTCAGTCCAATATATCCTACATTGCATCTGTATTTTGCTTTATTGGACGTATAACAAGCTCATAAATTTAATTCCAATATAATCAGCACCAATAAACCTGTTGAGCGAAAAATCCCAGTTAGGTTAATCCTCATATCTCAGCTTTGGGATGAGATAGGCTGAAAATAATCACACCCCTGTGTAAGTCAGGACCTGCTCAATCAACATCGTGAGTTTGGAAGAAATCTGAGACGGTCAAAAATTTAGTCTAAAAAAAACACAAAGGGGTACCCCTTAGTGTTTTGTCGGGCGAAATATGTGACCTCCTCATATCTTCTTTAAACCCACATCGTGTGTCAGGGAGGTCCTGACGAAGACAGTGGTGTGGTAATTGTTGACCTACCACATCCCAAAGCTGAGAGATAGGGACATGTTGTGCTGCATAAAATGTATAACTGTAAATTTCATGATGGGATTCCTACTTCCAGTGAAGCTAGGTAAACACATAAGTAGAAGGGTGCGATCAGAAAAGCCTAGTCAGTCCAATATATCCTACATTGCATCTGTATTTTGCTTTATTGGACGTATAACAAGCTCATAAATTTAATTCCAATATAATCAGCACCAATAAACCTGTTGAGCGAAAAATCCCAGTTAGGTTAATCCTCATATCTCAGCTTTGGGATGAGATAGGCTGAAAATAATCACACCCCTGTGTAAGTCAGGACCTGCTCAATCAACATCGTGAGTTTGGAAGAAATCTGAGACGGTCAAAAATTTAGTCTAAAAAAAACACAAAGGGGTACCCCTTAGTGTTTTGTCGGGCGAAATTTGTGACCTCCTCATATCTTCTTTAAACCCACATCGTGTGTCAGGGAGGTCCTGACGAAGACAGTGGTGTGGTAATTGTTGACCTACCACATCCCAAAGCTGAGAGATAGGGACATGTTGTGCTGCATAAAATGTATAACTGTAAATTTCATGATGGGATTCCTACTTCCAGTGAAGCTAGGTAAACACATAAGTAGAAGGGTGCGATCAGAAAAGCCTAGTCAGTCCAATATATCCTACATTGCATCTGTATTTTGCTTTATTGGACATATAACAAGCTCATAAATTTAATTCCAATATATTCAACACCAATAAACCTATAGAAAGAAAACCCCAGTTACGTTAATCCTCATATCTCAGCTTTGGGATGAGATCGGCTGAAAATAATCACACCCCTGTGTAAGTCAGGACCTGCTCAATCAACATCGTGAGTTTGGAAGAAATCTGAGACGGTCAAAAATTTAGTCTAAAAAAACACAAAGGGGTACCCCTTAGTGTTTTTTCGGGTGAAATATGTGACCTCCTCATATCTTCTTTAAACCCACACCGTGTGTCAGGGAGGTCCTGACGAAAACAGTGGTGTGGTAATTGTTGCCCTACCACATCCCAAAGCTGAGATATAGGCACATGTTGTGCTGCATAAAATGTATAACTGTGAATTTCATGATGGGATTCCTACTTCCAGTGAAGCTAGGTAAACACATGAGTAGAAGGGTGCGATCAGAAAAGCCTAGTCAGTCCAATATATCCTACATTGCATCTGTATTTTGCTTTATTGGACGTATAACAAGCTCATAAATTTAATTCCAATATATTCAACACCAATAAACCTATAGAAAGAAAACCCCAGTTACGTTAATCCTCATATCTCAGCTTTGGGATGAGATCGGCTGAAAATAATCACACCCCTGTGTAAGTCAGGACCTGCTCAATCAACATCGTGAGTTTGGAAGAAATCTGAGACGGTCAAAAATTTAGTCTAAAAAAACACAAAGGGGTACCCCTTAGTGTTTTTTCGGGTGAAATATGTGACCTCCTCATATCTTCTTTAAACCCACACCGTGTGTCAGGGAGGTCCTGATGAAGACAGTGGTGTGGTAATTGTTGCACTACCACATCCCAAAGCTGAGATATAGGCACATGTTGTGCTGCATAAAATGTATAACTGTAAATTTCATGATGGGATTTCTACTTCCAGTGAAGCTAGGTAAACACATGAGTAGAAGGGTGCGATCAGAAAAGCCTAGTCAGTCCAATATATCCTACATTGCATCTGTATTTTGCTTTATTGGACATATAACAAGCTCATAAATTTAATTCCAATATATTCAACACCAATAAACCTATAGAAAGAAAACCCCAGTTATGTTAATCCTCATATCTCAGCTTTGGGATGAGATCGGCTGAAAATAATCACACCCCTGTGTAAGTCAGGACCTGCTCAATCAACATCGTGAGTTTGGAAGAAATCTGAGACGGTCAAAAATTTAGTCTAAAAACACACAAAGGGGTACCCCTTAGTGTTTTTTCGGGTGAAATATGTGACCTCCTCATATCTTCTTTAAACCCACACCGTGTGTCCGGAGAGGTCCTGACGAAGACAGTGGTGTGGTAATTGTTGCCCTACCACATCCCAAAGCTGAGATATAGGCACATGTTGTGCTGCATAAAATGTATAACTGTGAATTTCATGATGGGATTCCTACTTCCAGTGAAGCTAGTTAAACACATGAGTAGAAGGGTGCGATCAGAAAAGCCTAGTCAGTCCAATATATCCTACATTGCATCTGTATTTTGCTTTATTGGACGTATAACAAGCTCATAAATTTAATTCCAATATAATCAGCACCAATAAACCTGTTGAGCGAAAAATCCCAGTTAGGTTAATCCTCATATCTCAGCTTTGGGATGAGATAGGCTGAAAATAATCACACCCCTATGTGAGTCAGGACCTGCTCAATCAGCATCGTGAGTTTGGAAGAAATCTGAGACGGTCAAAAATTTAGTCTAAAAAAAAACACAAAGGGGTACCCCTTAGTGTTTTGTCGGGCGAAATATGTGACCTCCTCATATCTTCTTTAAACCCACATCGTGTGTCAGGGAGGTCCTGACGAAGACAGTGGTGTGGTAATTGTTGACCTACCACATCCCAAAGCTGAGAGATAGGGACATGTTGTGCTGCATAAAATGTATAACTGTAAATTTCATGATGGGATTCCTACTTCCAGTGAAGCTAGGTAAACACATGAGTAGAAGGGTGCGATCAGAAAAGCCTAGTCAGTCCAATATATCCTACATTGCATCTGTATTTTGCTTTATTGGACGTATAACAAGCTCATAAATTTAATTCCAATATATTCAACACCAATAAACCTATAGAAAGAAAACCCCAGTTACGTTAATCCTCATATCTCAGCTTTGGGATGAGATCGGCTGAAAATAATCACACCCCTGTGTAAGTCAGGACCTGCTCAATCAACATCGTGAGTTTGGAAGAAGTCCGAGACGGTCAAAAATTTAGTCTAAAAAAACACAAAGGGGTACCCCTTAGTGTTTTGTTGGGTGAAATATGTGACCTCCTCATATCTTCTTTAAACCCACACCGTGTGTCAGGGAGGTCCTGACGAAGACAGTGGTGTGGTAATTGTTGCCCTACCACATCCCAAAGCTGAGATATAGGCACATGTTGTGCTGCATAAAATGTATAACTGTAAATTTCATGATGGGATTCCTACTTCCAGTGAAGCTAGGTAAACACATGAGTAGAAGGGTGCGATCAGAAAAGCCTAGTCAGTCCAATATATCCTACATTGCATCTGTATTTTGCTTTATTGGACATATAACAAGTTCATAAATTTAATTCCAATATATTCAACACCAATAAACCTATAGAAAGAAAACCCCAGTTTCGTTAATTCTCATATCTCAGCTTTGGGATGAGATAGGCTGAAAATAATCACACCCCTGTGTAAGTCAGGACCTGCTCAATCAACATCGTGAGTTTGGAAGAAATCTGAGACGGTCAAAAATGTAGTCTAAAAAAACACAAAGGGGTACCCCTTAGTGTTTTTTCGGGTGAAATATGTGACCTCCTCATATCTTCTTTAAACCCACACCGTGTGTCAGGGAGGTCCTGACGAAGACAGTGGTGTGGTAATTGTTGCCCTACCACATCCCAAAGCTGAGATATAGGCACATGTTGTGCTGCATAAAAAGTATAACTGTGAATTTCATGATGGGATTCCTACTTCCAGTGAAGCTAGGTAAACACATGAGTAGAAGGGTGCGATCAGAAAAGCCTAGTCAGTCCAATATATCCTACATTGCATCTGTATTTTGCTTTATTGGACGTATAACAAGCTCATAAATTTAATTCCAATATAATCAGCACCAATAAACCTGTTGAGCGAAAAATCCCAGTTAGGTTAATCCTCATATCTCAGCTTTGGGATGAGATAGGCTGAAAATAATCACACCCCTGTGTAAGTCAGGACCTGCTCAATCAACATCGTAAGTTTGGAAGAAATCTGAGACGGTCAAAAATTTAGTCTAAAAAAACACAAAGGGGTACCCCTTAGTGTTTTTTCGGGTGAAATATGTGACCTCCTCATATCTTCTTTAAACCCACACCGTGTGTCAGGGAGGTCCTGACGAAGACAGTGGTGTGGTAATTGTTGCCCTACCACATCCCAAAGCTGAGATATAGGGACATGTTGTGCTGCATAAAATGTATAACTGTAAATTTCATGATGGGATTCCTACTTCCAGTGAAGCTAGGTAAACACATGAGTAGAAGGGTGCAATCAGAAAAGCCTAGTCAGTCCAATATATCCTACATTGCATCTGTATTTTGCTTTATTGGACATATAACAAGCTCATAAATTTAATTCCAATATATTCAACACCAATAAACCTATAGAAAGAAAACCCCAGTTTCGTTAATTCTCATATCTCAGCTTTGGGATGAGATAGGCTGAAAATAATCACACCCCTGTGTAAGTCAGGACCTGCTCAATCAACATCGTGAGTTTGGAAGAAATCTGAGACGGTCAAAAATTTAGTCTAAAAAAACACAAAGGGGTACCCCTTAGTGTTTTGTTGGGTGAAATATGTGACCTCCTCATATCTTCTTTAAACCCACACCGTGTGTTAGGGAGGTCCTGACGAAGACAGTGGTGTGGTAATTGTTGCCCTACCACATCCCAAAGCTGAGATATAGGCACATGTTGTGCTGCATAAAATGTATAACTGTAAATTTCATGATGGGATTCCTACTTCCAGTGAAGCTAGGTAAACACATGAGTAGAAGGGTGCGATCAGAAAAGCCTAGTCAGTCCAATATATCCTACATTGCATCTGTATTTTGCTTTATTGGATGTATAACAAGCTCATAAATTTAATTCCAATATAATCAGCACCAATAAACCTGTTGAGCGAAAAATCCCAGTTAGGTTAATCCTCATATCTCAGCTTTGGGATGAGATCGGCTGAAAATAATCACACCCCTGTGTAAGTCAGGACCTGCTCAATCAACATCGTGAGTTTGGAAGAAGTCCGAGACGGTCAAAAATTTAGTCTAAAAAAACACAAAGGGGTACCCCTTAGTGTTTTGTTGGGTGAAATATGTGACCTCCTCATATCTTCTTTAAACCCACACCGTGTGTCAGGGAGGTCCTGACGAAGACAGTGGTGTGGTAATTGTTGCCCTACCACATCCCAAAGCTGAGATATAGGCACATGTTGTGCTGCATAAAATGTATAACTGTAAATTTCATGATGGGATTCCTACTTCCAGTGAAGCTAGGTAAACACATGAGTAGAAGGGTGCGATCAGAAAAGCCTAGTCAGTCCAATATATCCTACATTGCATCTGTATTTTGCTTTATTGGACATATAACAAGTTCATAAATTTAATTCCAATATATTCAACACCAATAAACCTATAGAAAGAAAACCCCAGTTTCGTTAATTCTCATATCTCAGCTTTGGGATGAGATAGGCTGAAAATAATCACACCCCTGTGTAAGTCAGGACCTGCTCAATCAACATCGTGAGTTTGGAAGAAATCTGAGACGGTCAAAAATGTAGTCTAAAAAAACACAAAGGGGTACCCCTTAGTGTTTTTTCGGGTGAAATATGTGACCTCCTCATATCTTCTTTAAACCCACACCGTGTGTCAGGGAGGTCCTGACGAAGACAGTGGTGTGGTAATTGTTGCCCTACCACATCCCAAAGCTGAGATATAGGCACATGTTGTGCTGCATAAAAAGTATAACTGTGAATTTCATGATGGGATTCCTACTTCCAGTGAAGCTAGGTAAACACATGAGTAGAAGGGTGCGATCAGAAAAGCCTAGTCAGTCCAATATATCCTACATTGCATCTGTATTTTGCTTTATTGGACGTATAACAAGCTCATAAATTTAATTCCAATATAATCAGCACCAATAAACCTGTTGAGCGAAAAATCCCAGTTAGGTTAATCCTCATATCTCAGCTTTGGGATGAGATAGGCTGAAAATAATCACACCCCTGTGTAAGTCAGGACCTGCTCAATCAACATCGTAAGTTTGGAAGAAATCTGAGACGGTCAAAAATTTAGTCTAAAAAAACACAAAGGGGTACCCCTTAGTGTTTTTTCGGGTGAAATATGTGACCTCCTCATATCTTCTTTAAACCCACACCGTGTGTCAGGGAGGTCCTGACGAAGACAGTGGTGTGGTAATTGTTGCCCTACCACATCCCAAAGCTGAGATATAGGGACATGTTGTGCTGCATAAAATGTATAACTGTAAATTTCATGATGGGATTCCTACTTCCAGTGAAGCTAGGTAAACACATGAGTAGAAGGGTGCAATCAGAAAAGCCTAGTCAGTCCAATATATCCTACATTGCATCTGTATTTTGCTTTATTGGACATATAACAAGCTCATAAATTTAATTCCAATATATTCAACACCAATAAACCTATAGAAAGAAAACCCCAGTTTCGTTAATTCTCATATCTCAGCTTTGGGATGAGATAGGCTGAAAATAATCACACCCCTGTGTAAGTCAGGACCTGCTCAATCAACATCGTGAGTTTGGAAGAAATCTGAGACGGTCAAAAATTTAGTCTAAAAAAACACAAAGGGGTACCCCTTAGTGTTTTGTTGGGTGAAATATGTGACCTCCTCATATCTTCTTTAAACCCACACCGTGTGTTAGGGAGGTCCTGACGAAGACAGTGGTGTGGTAATTGTTGCCCTACCACATCCCAAAGCTGAGATATAGGCACATGTTGTGCTGCATAAAATGTATAACTGTAAATTTCATGATGGGATTCCTACTTCCAGTGAAGCTAGGTAAACACATGAGTAGAAGGGTGCGATCAGAAAAGCCTAGTCAGTCCAATATATCCTACATTGCATCTGTATTTTGCTTTATTGGATGTATAACAAGCTCATAAATTTAATTCCAATATAATCAGCACCAATAAACCTGTTGAGCGAAAAATCCCAGTTAGGTTAATCCTCATATCTCAGCTTTGGGATGAGATAGGCTGAAAATAATCACACCCCTGTGTAAGTCAGGACCTGCTCAATCAACATCGTAAGTTTGGAAGAAATCTGAGACGGTCAAAAATTTAGTCTAAAAAAACACAAAGGGGTACCCCTTAGTGTTTTTTCGGGTGAAATATGTGACCTCCTCATATCTTCTTTAAACCCACATCGTGTGTCAGGGAGGTCCTGACGAAGACAGTGGTGTGGTAATTGTTGCCCTACCACATCCCAAAGCTGAGATATAGGGACATGTTGTGCTGCATAAAATGTATAACTGTAAATTTCATGATGGGATTTCTACTTCCAGTGAAGCTAGGTAAACACATGAGTAGAAGGGTGCGATCAGAAAAGCCTAGTCAGTCCAATATATCCTACATTGCATCTGTATTTTGCTTTATTGGACATATAACAAGCTCATAAATTTAATTCCAATATATTCAACACCAATAAACCTATAGAAAGAAAACCCCAGTTATGTTAATCCTCATATCTCAGCTTTGGGATGAGATCGGCTGAAAATAATCACACCCCTGTGTAAGTCAGGACCTGCTCAATCAACATCGTGAGTTTGGAAGAAATCTGAGACGGTCAAAAATTTAGTCTAAAAACACACAAAGGGGTACCCCTTAGTGTTTTTTCGGGTGAAATATGTGACCTCCTCATATCTTCTTTAAACCCACACCGTGTGTCCGGAGAGGTCCTGACGAAGACAGTGGTGTGGTAATTGTTGCCCTACCACATCCCAAAGCTGAGAGATAGGGACATGTTGTGCTGCATAAAATGTATAACTGTGAATTTCATGATGGGATTCCTACTTCCAGTGAAGCTAGGTAAACACATGAGTAGAAGGGTGCGATCAGAAAAGCCTAGTCAGTCCAATATATCCTACATTGCATCTGTATTTTGCTTTATTGGACGTATAACAAGCTCATAAATTTAATTCCAATATATTCAACACCAATAAACCTATAGAAAGAAAACCCCAGTTACGTTAATCCTCATATCTCAGCTTTGGGATGAGATCGGCTGAAAATAATCACACCCCTGTGTAAGTCAGGACCTGCTCAATCAACATCGTGAGTTTGGAAGAAGTCCGAGACGGTCAAAAATTTAGTCTAAAAAAACACAAAGGGGTACCCCTTAGTGTTTTTTCGGGTGAAATATGTGACCTCCTCATATCTTCTTTAAACCCACACCGTGTGTCAGGGAGGTCCTGACGAAGACAGTGGTGTGGTAATTGTTGCCCTACCACATCCCAAAGCTGAGATATAGGCACATGTTGTGCTGCATAAAAAGTATAACTGTGAATTTCATGATGGGATTCCTACTTCCAGTGAAGCTAGGTAAACACATGAGTAGAAGGGTGCGATCAGAAAAGCCTAGTCAGTCCAATATATCCTACATTGCATCTGTATTTTGCTTTATTGGACGTATAACAAGCTCATAAATTTAATTCCAATATAATCAGCACCAATAAACCTGTTGAGCGAAAAATCCCAGTTAGGTTAATCCTCATATCTCAGCTTTGGGATGAGATAGGCTGAAAATAATCACACCCCTGTGTAAGTCAGGACCTGCTCAATCAACATCGTAAGTTTGGAAGAAATCTGAGACGGTCAAAAATTTAGTCTAAAAAAACACAAGGGGTACCCCTTAGTGTTTTTTCGGGTGAAATATGTGACCTCCTCATATCTTCTTTAAACCCACACCGTGTGTCAGGGAGGTCCTGACGAAGACAGTGGTGTGGTAATTGTTGCCCTACCACATCCCAAAGCTGAGATATAGGGACATGTTGTGCTGCATAAAATGTATAACTGTAAATTTCATGATGGGATTCCTACTTCCAGTGAAGCTAGGTAAACACATGAGTAGAAGGGTGCAATCAGAAAAGCCTAGTCAGTCCAATATATCCTACATTGCATCTGTATTTTGCTTTATTGGACATATAACAAGCTCATAAATTTAATTCCAATATATTCAACACCAATAAACCTATAGAAAGAAAACCCCAGTTTCGTTAATTCTCATATCTCAGCTTTGGGATGAGATAGGCTGAAAATAATCACACCCCTGTGTAAGTCAGGACCTGCTCAATCAACATCGTGAGTTTGGAAGAAATCTGAGACGGTCAAAAATTTAGTCTAAAAAAACACAAAGGGGTACCCCTTAGTGTTTTGTTGGGTGAAATATGTGACCTCCTCATATCTTCTTTAAACCCACACCGTGTGTTAGGGAGGTCCTGACGAAGACAGTGGTGTGGTAATTGTTGCCCTACCACATCCCAAAGCTGAGATATAGGCACATGTTGTGCTGCATAAAATGTATAACTGTAAATTTCATGATGGGATTCCTACTTCCAGTGAAGCTAGGTAAACACATGAGTAGAAGGGTGCGATCAGAAAAGCCTAGTCAGTCCAATATATCCTACATTGCATCTGTATTTTGCTTTATTGGATGTATAACAAGCTCATAAATTTAATTCCAATATAATCAGCACCAATAAACCTGTTGAGCGAAAAATCCCAGTTAGGTTAATCCTCATATCTCAGCTTTGGGATGAGATCGGCTGAAAATAATCACACCCCTGTGTAAGTCAGGACCTGCTCAATCAACATCGTGAGTTTGGAAGAAGTCCGAGACGGTCAAAAATTTAGTCTAAAAAAACACAAAGGGGTACCCCTTAGTGTTTTGTTGGGTGAAATATGTGACCTCCTCATATCTTCTTTAAACCCACACCGTGTGTCAGGGAGGTCCTGACGAAGACAGTGGTGTGGTAATTGTTGCCCTACCACATCCCAAAGCTGAGATATAGGCACATGTTGTGCTGCATAAAATGTATAACTGTAAATTTCATGATGGGATTCCTACTTCCAGTGAAGCTAGGTAAACACATGAGTAGAAGGGTGCGATCAGAAAAGCCTAGTCAGTCCAATATATCCTACATTGCATCTGTATTTTGCTTTATTGGACATATAACAAGTTCATAAATTTAATTCCAATATATTCAACACCAATAAACCTATAGAAAGAAAACCCCAGTTTCGTTAATTCTCATATCTCAGCTTTGGGATGAGATAGGCTGAAAATAATCACACCCCTGTGTAAGTCAGGACCTGCTCAATCAACATCGTGAGTTTGGAAGAAATCTGAGACGGTCAAAAATGTAGTCTAAAAAAACACAAAGGGGTACCCCTTAGTGTTTTTTCGGGTGAAATATGTGACCTCCTCATATCTTCTTTAAACCCACACCGTGTGTCAGGGAGGTCCTGACGAAGACAGTGGTGTGGTAATTGTTGCCCTACCACATCCCAAAGCTGAGATATAGGCACATGTTGTGCTGCATAAAAAGTATAACTGTGAATTTCATGATGGGATTCCTACTTCCAGTGAAGCTAGGTAAACACATGAGTAGAAGGGTGCGATCAGAAAAGCCTAGTCAGTCCAATATATCCTACATTGCATCTGTATTTTGCTTTATTGGACGTATAACAAGCTCATAAATTTAATTCCAATATAATCAGCACCAATAAACCTGTTGAGCGAAAAATCCCAGTTAGGTTAATCCTCATATCTCAGCTTTGGGATGAGATAGGCTGAAAATAATCACACCCCTGTGTAAGTCAGGACCTGCTCAATCAACATCGTAAGTTTGGAAGAAATCTGAGACGGTCAAAAATTTAGTCTAAAAAAACACAAAGGGGTACCCCTTAGTGTTTTTTCGGGTGAAATATGTGACCTCCTCATATCTTCTTTAAACCCACACCGTGTGTCAGGGAGGTCCTGACGAAGACAGTGGTGTGGTAATTGTTGCCCTACCACATCCCAAAGCTGAGATATAGGGACATGTTGTGCTGCATAAAATGTATAACTGTAAATTTCATGATGGGATTCCTACTTCCAGTGAAGCTAGGTAAACACATGAGTAGAAGGGTGCAATCAGAAAAGCCTAGTCAGTCCAATATATCCTACATTGCATCTGTATTTTGCTTTATTGGACATATAACAAGCTCATAAATTTAATTCCAATATATTCAACACCAATAAACCTATAGAAAGAAAACCCCAGTTTCGTTAATTCTCATATCTCAGCTTTGGGATGAGATAGGCTGAAAATAATCACACCCCTGTGTAAGTCAGGACCTGCTCAATCAACATCGTGAGTTTGGAAGAAATCTGAGACGGTCAAAAATTTAGTCTAAAAAAACACAAAGGGGTACCCCTTAGTGTTTTGTTGGGTGAAATATGTGACCTCCTCATATCTTCTTTAAACCCACACCGTGTGTTAGGGAGGTCCTGACGAAGACAGTGGTGTGGTAATTGTTGCCCTACCACATCCCAAAGCTGAGATATAGGCACATGTTGTGCTGCATAAAATGTATAACTGTAAATTTCATGATGGGATTCCTACTTCCAGTGAAGCTAGGTAAACACATGAGTAGAAGGGTGCGATCAGAAAAGCCTAGTCAGTCCAATATATCCTACATTGCATCTGTATTTTGCTTTATTGGATGTATAACAAGCTCATAAATTTAATTCCAATATAATCAGCACCAATAAACCTGTTGAGCGAAAAATCCCAGTTAGGTTAATCCTCATATCTCAGCTTTGGGATGAGATAGGCTGAAAATAATCACACCCCTGTGTAAGTCAGGACCTGCTCAATCAACATCGTAAGTTTGGAAGAAATCTGAGACGGTCAAAAATTTAGTCTAAAAAAACACAAAGGGGTACCCCTTAGTGTTTTTTCGGGTGAAATATGTGACCTCCTCATATCTTCTTTAAACCCACATCGTGTGTCAGGGAGGTCCTGACGAAGACAGTGGTGTGGTAATTGTTGCCCTACCACATCCCAAAGCTGAGATATAGGGACATGTTGTGCTGCATAAAATGTATAACTGTAAATTTCATGATGGGATTTCTACTTCCAGTGAAGCTAGGTAAACACATGAGTAGAAGGGTGCGATCAGAAAAGCCTAGTCAGTCCAATATATCCTACATTGCATCTGTATTTTGCTTTATTGGACATATAACAAGCTCATAAATTTAATTCCAATATATTCAACACCAATAAACCTATAGAAAGAAAACCCCAGTTATGTTAATCCTCATATCTCAGCTTTGGGATGAGATCGGCTGAAAATAATCACACCCCTGTGTAAGTCAGGACCTGCTCAATCAACATCGTGAGTTTGGAAGAAATCTGAGACGGTCAAAAATTTAGTCTAAAAACACACAAAGGGGTACCCCTTAGTGTTTTTTCGGGTGAAATATGTGACCTCCTCATATCTTCTTTAAACCCACACCGTGTGTCCGGAGAGGTCCTGACGAAGACAGTGGTGTGGTAATTGTTGCCCTACCACATCCCAAAGCTGAGAGATAGGGACATGTTGTGCTGCATAAAATGTATAACTGTGAATTTCATGATGGGATTCCTACTTCCAGTGAAGCTAGGTAAACACATGAGTAGAAGGGTGCGATCAGAAAAGCCTAGTCAGTCCAATATATCCTACATTGCATCTGTATTTTGCTTTATTGGACGTATAACAAGCTCATAAATTTAATTCCAATATATTCAACACCAATAAACCTATAGAAAGAAAACCCCAGTTACGTTAATCCTCATATCTCAGCTTTGGGATGAGATCGGCTGAAAATAATCACACCCCTGTGTAAGTCAGGACCTGCTCAATCAACATCGTGAGTTTGGAAGAAGTCCGAGACGGTCAAAAATTTAGTCTAAAAAAACACAAAGGGGTACCCCTTAGTGTTTTTTCGGGTGAAATATGTGACCTCCTCATATCTTCTTTAAACCCACACCGTGTGTCAGGGAGGTCCTGACGAAGACAGTGGTGTGGTAATTGTTGCCCTACCACATCCCAAAGCTGAGATATAGGCACATGTTGTGCTGCATAAAATGTATAACTGTAAATTTCATGATGGGATTCCTACTTCCAGTGAAGCTAGGTAAACACATGAGTAGAAGGGTGCGATCAGAAAAGCCTAGTCAGTCCAATATATCCTACATTGCATCTGTATTTTGCTTTATTGGACATATAACAAGTTCATAAATTTAATTCCAATATATTCAACACCAATAAACCTATAGAAAGAAAACCCCAGTTTCGTTAATTCTCATATCTCAGCTTTGGGATGAGATAGGCTGAAAATAATCACACCCCTGTGTAAGTCAGGACCTGCTCAATCAACATCGTGAGTTTGGAAGAAATCTGAGACGGTCAAAAATTTAGTCTAAAAAAACACAAAGGGGTACCCCTTAGTTTTTTTTTCGGGTGAAATATATGACCTCCTCATATCTTCTTTAAACCCACACCGTGTGTCAGGGAGGTCCTGACGAAGACAGTGGTGTGGTAATTGTTGCCCTACCACATCCCAAAGCTGAGATATAGGCACATGTTGTGCTGCATAAAATGTATAACTGTGAATTTCATGATGGGATTCCTACTTCCAGTGAAGCTAGGTAAACACATGAGTAGAAGGGTGCGATCAGAAAAGCCTAGTCAGTCCAATATATCCTACATTGCATCTGTATTTTGCTTTATTGGACGTATAACAAGCTCATAAATTTAATTCCAATATAATCAGCACCAATAAACCTGTTGAGCGAAAAATCCCAGTTAGGTTAATCCTCATATCTCAGCTTTGGGATGAGATAGGCTGAAAATAATCACACCCCTGTGTAAGTCAGGACCTGCTCAATCAACATCGTGAGTTTGGAAGAAATCTGAGACGGTCAAAAATTTAGTCTAAAAAAAACACAAAGGGGTACCCCTTAGTGTTTTGTCGGGCGAAATTTGTGACCTCCTCATATCTTCTTTAAACCCACATCGTGTGTCAGGGAGGTCCTGACGAAGACAGTGGTGTGGTAATTGTTGACCTACCACATCCCAAAGCTGAGAGATAGGGACATGTTGTGCTGCATAAAATGTATAACTGTAAATTTCATGATGGGATTCCTACTTCCAGTGAAGCTAGGTAAACACATAAGTAGAAGGGTGCGATCAGAAAAGCCTAGTCAGTCCAATATATCCTACATTGCATCTGTATTTTGCTTTATTGGACATATAACAACCTCATAAATTTAATTCCAATATATTCAACACCAATAAACCTATAGAAAGAAAACCCCAGTTTCGTTAATTCTCATATCTCAGCTTTGGGATGAGATCGGCTGAAAATAATCACACCCCTGTGTAAGTCAGGACCTGCTCAATCAACATCGTGAGTTTGGAAGAAATCTGAGACGGTCAAAAATTTAGTCTAAAAAAACACAAAGGGGTACCCCTTAGTGTTTTTTTGGGTGAAATATGTGACCTCCTCATATCTTCTTTAAACCCACACCGTGTGTCAGGGAGGTCCTGACAAAGACAGTGGTGTGGTAATTGTTGCACTACCACATCCCAAAGCTGAGATATAGGCACATGTTGTGCTGCATAAAATGTATAACTGTGAATTTCATGATGGGATTCCTACTTCCAGTGAAGCTAGGTAAACACATGAGTAGAAGGGTGCGATCAGAAAAGCCTAGTCAGTCCAATATATCCTACATTGCATCTGTATTTTGCTTTATTGGACGTATAACAAGCTCATAAATTTAATTCCAATATAATCAGCACCAATAAACCTGTTGAGCGAAAAATCCCAGTTAGGTTAATCCTCATATCTCAGCTTTGGGATGAGATAGGCTGAAAATAATCACACCCCTGTGTAAGTCAGGACCTGCTCAATCAACATCGTGAGTTTGGAAGAAATCTGAGACGGTCAAAAATTTAGTCTAAAAAAAAACACAAAGGGGTACCCCTTAGTGTTTTGTCGGGCGAAATATGTGACCTCCTCATATCTTCTTTAAACCCACATCGTGTGTCAGGGAGGTCCTGACGAAGACAGTGGTGTGGTAATTGTTGACCTACCACATCCCAAAGCTGAGAGATAGGGACATGTTGTGCTGCATAAAATGTATAACTGTGAATTTCATGATGGGATTCCTACTTCCAGTGAAGCTACGTAAACACATGAGTAGAAGGGTGCGATCAGAAAAGCCTAGTCAGTGCAATATATCCTACATTGCATCTGTATTTTGCTTTATTGGACGTATAACAAGCTCATAAATTTAATTCCAATATAATCAGCACCAATAAACCTGTTGAGCGAAAAATCCCAGTTAGGTTAATCCTCATATCTCAGCTTTGGGATGAGATAGGCTGAAAATAATCACACCCCTGTGTAAGTCAGGACCTGCTCAATCAACATCGTGAGTTTGGAAGAATTCTGAGACGGTCAAAAATTTAGTCTAAAAAAAAACACAAAGGGGTACCCCTTAGTGTTTTGTCGGGCGAAATATGTGACCTCCTCATATCTTCTTTAAACCCACATCGTGTGTCAGGGAGGTCCTGACGAAGACAGTGGTGTGGTAATTGTTGACCTACCACATCCCAAAGCTGAGAGATAGGGACATGTTGTGCTGCATAAAATGTATAACTGTAAATTTCATGATGAGATTCCTACTTCCAGTGAAGCTAGGTAAACACATGAGTAGAAGGGTGCGATCAGAAAAGCCTAGTCAGTCCAATATATCCTACATTGCATCTGTATTTTGCTTTATTGGACATATAACAAGCTCATAAATTTAATTCCAATATATTCAACACCAATAAACCTATAGAAAGAAAACCCCAGTTTCGTTAATTCTCATATCTCAGCTTTGGGATGAGATAGGCTGAAAATAATCACACCCCTGTGTAAGTCAGGACCTGCTCAATCAACATCGTGAGTTTGGAAGAAATCTGAGACGGTCAAAAATTTAGTCTAAAAAAACACAAAGGGGTACCCCTTAGTGTTTTGTTGGGTGAAATATGTGACCTCCTCATATCTTCTTTAAACCCACATCGTGTGTCAGGGAGGTCCTGACGAAGACAGTGGTGTGGTAATTGTTGACCTACCACATCCCAAAGCTGAGAGATAGGGACATGTTGTGCTGCATAAAATGTATAACTGTGAATTTCATGATGGGATTCCTACTTCCAGTGAAGCTACGTAAACACATGAGTAGAAGGGTGCGATCAGAAAAGCCTAGTCAGTGCAATATATCCTACATTGCATCTGTATTTTGCTTTATTGGACGTATAACAAGCTCATAAATTTAATTCCAATATAATCAGCACCAATAAACCTGTTGAGCGAAAAATCCCAGTTAGGTTAATCCTCATATCTCAGCTTTGGGATGAGATAGGCTGAAAATAATCACACCCCTGTGTAAGTCAGGACCTGCTCAATCAACATCGTGAGTTTGGAAGAATTCTGAGACGGTCAAAAATTTAGTCTAAAAAAAAACACAAAGGGGTACCCCTTAGTGTTTTGTCGGGCGAAATATGTGACCTCCTCATATCTTCTTTAAACCCACATCGTGTGTCAGGGAGGTCCTGACGAAGACAGTGGTGTGGTAATTGTTGACCTACCACATCCCAAAGCTGAGAGATAGGGACATGTTGTGCTGCATAAAATGTATAACTGTAAATTTCATGATGAGATTCCTACTTCCAGTGAAGCTAGGTAAACACATGAGTAGAAGGGTGCGATCAGAAAAGCCTAGTCAGTCCAATATATCCTACATTGCATCTGTATTTTGCTTTATTGGACATATAACAAGCTCATAAATTTAATTCCAATATATTCAACACCAATAAACCTATAGAAAGAAAACCCCAGTTTCGTTAATTCTCATATCTCAGCTTTGGGATGAGATAGGCTGAAAATAATCACACCCCTGTGTAAGTCAGGACCTGCTCAATCAACATCGTGAGTTTGGAAGAAATCTGAGACGGTCAAAAATTTAGTCTAAAAAAACACAAAGGGGTACCCCTTAGTGTATTGTTGGGTGAAATATGTGACCTCCTCATATCTTCTTTAAACCCACACCGTGTGTTAGGGAGGTCCTGACGAAGACAGTGGTGTGGTAATTGTTGCCCTACCACATCCCAAAGCTGAGATATAGGCACATGTTGTGCTGCATAAAATGTATAACTGTAAATTTCATGATGGGATTCCTACTTCCAGTGAAGCTAGGTAAACACATGAGTAGAAGGGTGCGATCAGAAAAGCCTAGTCAGTCCAATATATCCTACATTGCATCTGTATTTTGCTTTATTGGATGTATAACAAGCTCATAAATTTAATTCCAATATAATCAGCACCAATAAACCTGTTGAGCGAAAAATCCCAGTTAGGTTAATCCTCATATCTCAGCTTTGGGATGAGATAGGCTGAAAATAATCACACCCCTGTGTAAGTCAGGACCTGCTCAATCAACATCGTAAGTTTGGAAGAAATCTGAGACGGTCAAAAATTTAGTCTAAAAAAACACAAAGGGGTACCCCTTAGTGTTTTTTCGGGTGAAATATGTGACCTCCTCATATCTTCTTTAAACCCACATCGTGTGTCAGGGAGGTCCTGACGAAGACAGTGGTGTGGTAATTGTTGCCCTACCACATCCCAAAGCTGAGATATAGGGACATGTTGTGCTGCATAAAATGTATAACTGTAAATTTCATGATGGGATTTCTACTTCCAGTGAAGCTAGGTAAACACATGAGTAGAAGGGTGCGATCAGAAAAGCCTAGTCAGTCCAATATATCCTACATTGCATCTGTATTTTGCTTTATTGGACATATAACAAGCTCATAAATTTAATTCCAATATATTCAACACCAATAAACCTATAGAAAGAAAACCCCAGTTATGTTAATCCTCATATCTCAGCTTTGGGATGAGATCGGCTGAAAATAATCACACCCCTGTGTAAGTCAGGACCTGCTCAATCAACATCGTGAGTTTGGAAGAAATCTGAGACGGTCAAAAATTTAGTCTAAAAAAACACAAAGGGGTACCCCTTAGTGTTTTTTCGGGTGAAATATGTGACCTCCTCATATCTTCTTTAAACCCACACCTTGTGTCCGGAGAGGTCCTGACGAAGACAGTGGTGTGGTAATTGTTGCCCTACCACATCCCAAAGCTGAGATATAGGGACATGTTGTGCTGCATAAAATGTATAACTGTAAATTCCATGATGGGATTCCTACTTCCAGTGAAGCTAGGTAAACACATGAGTAGAAGGGTGCGATCAGAAAAGCCTAGTCAGTCCAATATATCCTACATTGCATCTGTATTTTGCTTTATTGGACATATAACAAGTTCATAAATTTAATTCCAATATATTCAACACCAATAAACCTATAGAAAGAAAACCCCAGTTTCGTTAATTCTCATATCTCAGCTTTGGGATGAGATAGGCTGAAAATAATCACACCCCTGTGTAAGTCAGGACCTGCTCAATCAACATCGTGAGTTTGGAAGAAATCTGAGACGGTCAAAAATTTAGTCTAAAAAAACACAAAGGGGTACCCCTTAGTGTTTTTTCGGGTGAAATATGTGACCTCCTCATATCTTCTTTAAACCCACACCGTGTGTCAGGGAGGTCCTGACGAAGACAGTGGTGTGGTAATTGTTGCCCTACCACATCCCAAAGCTGAGATATAGGCACATGTTGTGCTGCATAAAATGTATAACTGTGAATTTCATGATGGGATTCCTACTTCCAGTGAAGCTAGGTAAACACATGAGTAGAAGGGTGCGATCAGAAAAGCCTAGTCAGTCCAATATATCCTACATTGCATCTGTATTTTGCTTTATTGGACGTATAACAAGCTCATAAATTTAATTCCAATATAATCAGCACCAATAAACCTGTTGAGCGAAAAATCCCAGTTAGGTTAATCCTCATATCTCAGCTTTGGGATGAGATCGGCTGAAAATAATCACACCCCTGTGTAAGTCAGGACCTGCTCAATCAACATCGTGAGTTTGGAAGAAATCTGAGACGGTCAAAAATTTAGTCTAAAAAAACACAAAGGGGTACCCCTTAGTGTTTTGTTGGGTGAAATATGTGACCTCCTCATATCTTCTTTAAACCCACACCGTGTGTTAGGGAGGTCCTGACGAAGACAGTGGTGTGGTAATTGTTGCCCTACCACATCCCAAAGCTGAGATATAGGCACATGTTGTGCTGCATAAAATGTATAACTGTAAATTTCATGATGGGATTCCTACTTCCAGTGAAGCTAGGTAAACACATGAGTAGAAGGGTGCGATCAGAAAAGCCTAGTCAGTCCAATATATCCTACATTGCATCTGTATTTTGCTTTATTGGATGTATAACAAGCTCATAAATTTAATTCCAATATAATCAGCACCAATAAACCTGTTGAGCGAAAAATCCCAGTTAGGTTAATCCTCATATCTCAGCTTTGGGATGAGATAGGCTGAAAATAATCACACCCCTGTGTAAGTCAGGACCTGCTCAATCAACATCGTAAGTTTGGAAGAAATCTGAGACGGTCAAAAATTTAGTCTAAAAAAACACAAAGGGGTACCCCTTAGTGTTTTTTCGGGTGAAATATGTGACCTCCTCATATCTTCTTTAAACCCACATCGTGTGTCAGGGAGGTCCTGACGAAGACAGTGGTGTGGTAATTGTTGCCCTACCACATCCCAAAGCTGAGATATAGGGACATGTTGTGCTGCATAAAATGTATAACTGTAAATTTCATGATGGGATTTCTACTTCCAGTGAAGCTAGGTAAACACATGAGTAGAAGGGTGCGATCAGAAAAGCCTAGTCAGTCCAATATATCCTACATTGCATCTGTATTTTGCTTTATTGGACATATAACAAGCTCATAAATTTAATTCAAATATATTCAACACCAATAAACCTATAGAAAGAAAACCCCAGTTATGTTAATCCTCATATCTCAGCTTTGGGATGAGATCGGCTGAAAATAATCACACCCCTGTGTAAGTCAGGACCTGCTCAATCAACATCGTGAGTTTGGAAGAAATCTGAGACGGTCAAAAATTTAGTCTAAAAAAACACAAAGGGGTACCCCTTAGTGTTTTTTCGGGTGAAATATGTGACCTCCTCATATCTTCTTTAAACCCACACCTTGTGTCCGGAGAGGTCCTGACGAAGACAGTGGTGTGGTAATTGTTGCCCTACCACATCCCAAAGCTGAGATATAGGGACCTGTTGTGCTGCATAAAATGTATAACTGTAAATTTCATGATGGGATTCCTACTTCCAGTGAAGCTAGGTAAACACATGAGTAGAAGGGTGCGATCAGAAAAGCCTAGTCAGTCCAATATATCCTACATTGCATCTGTATTTTGCTTTATTGGACATATAACAAGTTCATAAATTTAATTCCAATATATTCAACACCAATAAACCTATAGAAAGAAAACCCCAGTTTCGTTAATTCTCATATCTCAGCTTTGGGATGAGATAGGCTGAAAATAATCACACCCCTGTGTAAGTCAGGACCTGCTCAATCAACATCGTGAGTTTGGAAGAAATCTGAGACGGTCAAAAATTTAGTCTAAAAAAACACAAAGGGGTACCCCTTAGTGTTTTGTTGGGTGAAATATGTGACCTCCTCATATCTTCTTTAAACCCACACCGTGTGTCAGGGAGGTCCTGACGAAGACAGTGGTGTGGTAATTGTTGCCCTACCACATCCCAAAGCTGAGATATAGGCACATGTTGTGCTGCATAAAATGTATAACTGTGAATTTCATGATGGGATTCCTACTTCCAGTGAAGCTAGGTAAACACATGAGTAGAAGGGTGCGATCAGAAAAGCCTAGTCAGTCCAATATATCCTACATTGCATCTGTATTTTGCTTTATTGGACGTATAACAAGCTCATAAATTTAATTCCAATATAACCAGCACCAATAAACCTGTTGAGCGAAAAATCCCAGTTAGGTTAATCCTCATATCTCAGCTTTGGGATGAGATCGGCTGAAAATAATCACACCCCTGTGTAAGTCAGGACCTGCTCAATCAACATCGTAAGTTTGGAAGAAATCTGAGACGGTCAAAAATTTAGTCTAAAAAAACACAAAGGGGTACCCCTTAGTGTTTTGTTGGGTGAAATATGTGACCTCCTCATATCTTCTTTAAACCCACACCGTGTGTTAGGGAGGTCCTGACGAAGACAGTGGTGTGGTAATTGTTGCCCTACCACATCCCAAAGCTGAGATATAGGCACATGTTGTGCTGCATAAAATGTATAACTGTAAATTTCATGATGGGATTCCTACTTCCAGTGAAGCTAGGTAAACACATGAGTAGAAGGGTGCGATCAGAAAAGCCTAGTCAGTCCAATATATCCTACATTGCATCTGTATTTTGCTTTATTGGATGTATAACAAGCTCATAAATTTAATTCCAATATAATCAGCACCAATAAACCTGTTGAGCGAAAAATCCCAGTTAGGTTAATCCTCATATCTCAGCTTTGGGATGAGATAGGCTGAAAATAATCACACCCCTGTGTAAGTCAGGACCTGCTCAATCAACATCGTAAGTTTGGAAGAAATCTGAGACGGTCAAAAATTTAGTCTAAAAAAACACAAAGGGGTACCCCTTAGTGTTTTTTCGGGTGAAATATGTGACCTCCTCATATCTTCTTTAAACCCACATCGTGTGTCAGGGAGGTCCTGACGAAGACAGTGGTGTGGTAATTGTTGCCCTACCACATCCCAAAGCTGAGATATAGGGACATGTTGTGCTGCATAAAATGTATAACTGTAAATTTCATGATGGGATTTCTACTTCCAGTGAAGCTAGGTAAACACATGAGTAGAAGGGTGCGATCAGAAAAGCCTAGTCAGTCCAATATATCCTACATTGCATCTGTATTTTGCTTTATTGGACATATAACAAGCTCATAAATTTAATTCCAATATATTCAACACCAATAAACCTATAGAAAGAAAACCCCAGTTATGTTAATCCTCATATCTCAGCTTTGGGATGAGATCGGCTGAAAATAATCACACCCCTGTGTAAGTCAGGACCTGCTCAATCAACATCGTGAGTTTGGAAGAAATCTGAGACGGTCAAAAATTTAGTCTAAAAAAACACAAAGGGGTACCCCTTAGTGTTTTTTCGGGTGAAATATGTGACCTCCTCATATCTTCTTTAAACCCACACCGTGTGTCAGGGAGGTCCTGACGAAGACAGTGGTGTGGTAATTGTTGCCCTACCACATCCCAAAGCTGAGATATAGGCACATGTTGTGCTGCATAAAATGTATAACTGTGAATTTCATGATGGGATTCCTACTTCCAGTGAAGCTAGGTAAACACATGAGTAGAAGGGTGCGATCAGAAAAGCCTAGTCAGTCCAATATATCCTACATTGCATCTGTATTTTGCTTTATTGGACGTATAACAAGCTCATAAATTTAATTCCAATATAATCAGCACCAATAAACCTGTTGAGCGAAAAATCCCAGTTAGGTTAATCCTCATATCTCAGCTTTGGGATGAGATCGGCTGAAAATAATCACACCCCTGTGTAAGTCAGGACCTGCTCAATCAACATCGTGAGTTTGGAAGAAATCTGAGACGGTCAAAAATTTAGTCTAAAAAAACACAAAGGGGTACCCCTTAGTGTTTTTTCGGGTGAAATATGTGACCTCCTCATATCTTCTTTAAACCCACACCTTGTGTCCGGAGAGGTCCTGACGAAGACAGTGGTGTGGTAATTGTTGCCCTACCACATCCCAAAGCTGAGATATAGGGACATGTTGTGCTGCATAAAATGTATAACTGTAAATTTCATGATGGGATTCCTACTTCCAGTGAAGCTAGGTAAACACATGAGTAGAAGGGTGCGATCAGAAAAGCCTAGTCAGTCCAATATATCCTACATTGCATCTGTATTTTGCTTTATTGGACATATAACAAGTTCATAAATTTAATTCCAATATATTCAACACCAATAAACCTATAGAAAGAAAACCCCAGTTTCGTTAATTCTCATATCTCAGCTTTGGGATGAGATAGGCTGAAAATAATCACACCCCTGTGTAAGTCAGGACCTGCTCAATCAACATCGTGAGTTTGGAAGAAATCTGAGACGGTCAAAAATTTAGTCTAAAAAAACACAAAGGGGTACCCCTTAGTGTTTTTTCGGGTGAAATATGTGACCTCCTCATATCTTCTTTAAACCCACACCGTGTGTCAGGGAGGTCCTGACGAAGACAGTGGTGTGGTAATTGTTGCCCTACCACATCCCAAAGCTGAGATATAGGCACATGTTGTGCTGCATAAAATGTATAACTGTGAATTTCATGATGGGATTCCTACTTCCAGTGAAGCTAGGTAAACACATGAGTAGAAGGGTGCGATCAGAAAAGCCTAGTCAGTCCAATATATCCTACATTGCATCTGTATTTTGCTTTATTGGACGTATAACAAGCTCATAAATTTAATTCCAATATAATCAGCACCAATAAACCTGTTGAGCGAAAAATCCCAGTTAGGTTAATCCTCATATCTCAGCTTTGGGATGAGATCGGCTGAAAATAATCACACCCCTGTGTAAGTCAGGACCTGCTCAATCAACATCGTGAGTTTGGAAGAAATCTGAGACGGTCAAAAATTTAGTCTAAAAACACACAAAGGGGTACCCCTTAGTGTTTTTTCGGGTGAAATATGTGACCTCCTCATATCTTCTTTAAACCCACACCGTGTGTCCGGAGAGGTCCTGACGAAGACAGTGGTGTGGTAATTGTTGCCCTACCACATCCCAAAGCTGAGATATAGGCACATGTTGTGCTGCATAAAATGTATAACTGTGAATTTCATGATGGGATTCCTACTTCCAGTGAAGCTAGTTAAACACATGAGTAGAAGGGTGCGATCAGAAAAGCCTAGTCAGTCCAATATATCCTACATTGCATCTGTATTTTGCTTTATTGGACGTATAACAAGCTCATAAATTTAATTCCAATATAATCAGCACCAATAAACCTGTTGAGCGAAAAATCCCAGTTAGGTTAATCCTCATATCTCAGCTTTGGGATGAGATAGGCTGAAAATAATCACACCCCTATGTGAGTCAGGACCTGCTCAATCAGCATCGTGAGTTTGGAAGAAATCTGAGACGGTCAAAAATTTAGTCTAAAAAAAAACACAAAGGGGTACCCCTTAGTGTTTTGTCGGGCGAAATATGTGACCTCCTCATATCTTCTTTAAACCCACATCGTGTGTCAGGGAGGTCCTGACGAAGACAGTGGTGTGGTAATTGTTGACCTACCACATCCCAAAGCTGAGAGATAGGGACATGTTGTGCTGCATAAAATGTATAACTGTAAATTTCATGATGGGATTCCTACTTCCAGTGAAGCTAGGTAAACACATGAGTAGAAGGGTGCGATCAGAAAAGCCTAGTCAGTCCAATATATCCTACATTGCATCTGTATTTTGCTTTATTGGACGTATAACAAGCTCATAAATTTAATTCCAATATATTCAACACCAATAAACCTATAGAAAGAAAACCCCAGTTACGTTAATCCTCATATCTCAGCTTTGGGATGAGATAGGCTGAAAATAATCACACCCCTGTGTAAGTCAGGACCTGCTCAATCAACATCGTGAGTTTGGAAGAAATCTGAGACGGTCAAAAATTTAGTCTAAAAAAACACAAAGGGGTACCCCTTAGTGTTTTTTCGGGTGAAATATGTGACCTCCTCATATCTTCTTTAAACCCACACCGTGTGTCAGGGAGGTCCTGACGAAGACAGTGGTGTGGTAATTGTTGCCCTACCACATCCCAAAGCTGAGATATAGGCACATGTTGTGCTGCATAAAATGTATAACTGTGAATTTCATGATGGGATTCCTACTTCCAGTGAAGCTAGGTAAACACATGAGTAGAAGGGTGCGATCAGAAAAGCCTAGTCAGTGCAATATATCCTACATTGCATCTGTATTTTGCTTTATTGGACGTATAACAAGCTCATAAATTTAATTCCAATATAATCAGCACCAATAAACCTGTTGAGCGAAAAATCCCAGTTAGGTTAATCCTCATATCTCAGCTTTGGGATGAGATAGGCTGAAAATAATCACACCCCTGTGTAAGTCAGGACCTGCTCAATCAACATCGTGAGTTTGGAAGAATTCTGAGACGGTCAAAAATTTAGTCTAAAAAAAAACACAAAGGGGTACCCCTTAGTGTTTTGTCGGGCGAAATATGTGACCTCCTCATATCTTCTTTAAACCCACATCGTGTGTCAGGGAGGTCCTGACGAAGACAGTGGTGTGGTAATTGTTGACCTACCACATCCCAAAGCTGAGAGATAGGGACATGTTGTGCTGCATAAAATGTATAACTGTAAATTTCATGATGAGATTCCTACTTCCAGTGAAGCTAGGTAAACACATGAGTAGAAGGGTGCGATCAGAAAAGCCTAGTCAGTCCAATATATCCTACATTGCATCTGTATTTTGCTTTATTGGACGTATAACAAGCTCATAAATTTAATTCCAATATAATCAGCACCAATAAACCTGTTGAGCGAAAAATCCCAGTTAGGTTAATCCTCATATCTCAGCTTTGGGATGAGATAGGCTGAAAATAATCACACCCCTGTGTAAGTCAGGACCTGCTCAATCAACATCGTAAGTTTGGAAGAAATCTGAGACGGTCAAAAATTTAGTCTAAAAAAACACAAAGGGGTACCCCTTAGTGTTTTTTCGGGTGAAATATGTGACCTCCTCATATCTTCTTTAAACCCACACCGTGTGTCAGGGAGGTCCTGACGAAGACAGTGGTGTGGTAATTGTTGCCCTACCACATCCCAAAGCTGAGATATAGGGACATGTTGTGCTGCATAAAATGTATAACTGTAAATTTCATGATGGGATTCCTACTTCCAGTGAAGCTAGGTAAACACATGAGTAGAAGGGTGCAATCAGAAAAGCCTAGTCAGTCCAATATATCCTACATTGCATCTGTATTTTGCTTTATTGGACATATAACAAGCTCATAAATTTAATTCCAATATATTCAACACCAATAAACCTATAGAAAGAAAACCCCAGTTTCGTTAATTCTCATATCTCAGCTTTGGGATGAGATAGGCTGAAAATAATCACACCCCTGTGTAAGTCAGGACCTGCTCAATCAACATCGTGAGTTTGGAAGAAATCTGAGACGGTCAAAAATTTAGTCTAAAAAAACACAAAGGGGTACCCCTTAGTGTTTTGTTGGGTGAAATATGTGACCTCCTCATATCTTCTTTAAACCCACACCGTGTGTTAGGGAGGTCCTGACGAAGACAGTGGTGTGGTAATTGTTGCCCTACCACATCCCAAAGCTGAGATATAGGCACATGTTGTGCTGCATAAAATGTATAACTGTAAATTTCATGATGGGATTCCTACTTCCAGTGAAGCTAGGTAAACACATGAGTAGAAGGGTGCGATCAGAAAAGCCTAGTCAGTCCAATATATCCTACATTGCATCTGTATTTTGCTTTATTGGACATATAACAAGCTCATAAATTTAATTCCAATATATTCAACACCAATAAACCTATAGAAAGAAAACCCCAGTTATGTTAATCCTCATATCTCAGCTTTGGGATGAGATCGGCTGAAAATAATCACACCCCTGTGTAAGTCAGGACCTGCTCAATCAACATCGTGAGTTTGGAAGAAATCTGAGACGGTCAAAAATTTAGTCTAAAAAAACACAAAGGGGTACCCCTTAGTGTTTTTTCGGGTGAAATATGTGACCTCCTCATATCTTCTTTAAACCCACACCTTGTGTCCGGAGAGGTCCTGACGAAGACAGTGGTGTGGTAATTGTTGCCCTACCACATCCCAAAGCTGAGATATAGGGACATGTTGTGCTGCATAAAATGTATAACTGTAAATTTCATGATGGGATTCCTACTTCCAGTGAAGCTAGGTAAACACATGAGTAGAAGGGTGCGATCAGAAAAGCCTAGTCAGTCCAATATATCCTACATTGCATCTGTATTTTGCTTTATTGGACATATAACAAGTTCATAAATTTAATTCCAATATATTCAACACCAATAAACATATAGAAAGAAAACCCCAGTTTCGTTAATTCTCATATCTCAGCTTTGGGATGAGATAGGCTGAAAATAATCACACCCCTGTGTAAGTCAGGACCTGCTCAATCAACATCGTGAGTTTGGAAGAAATCTGAGACGGTCAAAAATTTAGTCTAAAAAAACACAAAGGGGTACCCCTTAGTGTTTTTTCGGGTGAAATATGTGACCTCCTCATATCTTCTTTAAACCCACACCGTGTGTCAGGGAGGTCCTGACGAAGACAGTGGTGTGGTAATTGTTGCCCTACCACATCCCAAAGCTGAGATATAGGCACATGTTGTGCTGCATAAAATGTATAACTGTGAATTTCATGATGGGATTCCTACTTCCAGTGAAGCTAGGTAAACACATGAGTAGAAGGGTGCGATCAGAAAAGCCTAGTCAGTCCAATATATCCTACATTGCATCTGTATTTTGCTTTATTGGACGTATAACAAGCTCATAAATTTAATTCCAATATAATCAGCACCAATAAACCTGTTGAGCGAAAAATCCCAGTTAGGTTAATCCTCATATCTCAGCTTTGGGATGAGATCGGCTGAAAATAATCACACCCCTGTGTAAGTCAGGACCTGCTCAATCAACATCGTGAGTTTGGAAGAAATCTGAGACGGTCAAAAATTTAGTCTAAAAAAACACAAAGGGGTACCCCTTAGTGTTTTGTTGGGTGAAATATGTGACCTCCTCATATCTTCTTTAAACCCACACCGTGTGTTAGGGAGGTCCTGACGAAGACAGTGGTGTGGTAATTGTTGCCCTACCACATCCCAAAGCTGAGATATAGGCACATGTTGTGCTGCATAAAATGTATAACTGTAAATTTCATGATGGGATTCCTACTTCCAGTGAAGCTAGGTAAACACATGAGTAGAAGGGTGCGATCAGAAAAGCCTAGTCAGTCCAATATATCCTACATTGCATCTGTATTTTGCTTTATTGGATGTATAACAAGCTCATAAATTTAATTCCAATATAATCAGCACCAATAAACCTGTTGAGCGAAAAATCCCAGTTAGGTTAATCCTCATATCTCAGCTTTGGGATGAGATAGGCTGAAAATAATCACACCCCTGTGTAAGTCAGGACCTGCTCAATCAACATCGTGAGTTTGGAAGAAATCTGAGACGGTCAAAAATTTAGTCTAAAAAAACACAAAGGGGTACCCCTTAGTGTTTTGTTGGGTGAAATATGTGACCTCCTCATATCTTCTTTAAACCCACACCGTGTGTTAGGGAGGTCCTGACGAAGACAGTGGTGTGGTAATTGTTGCCCTACCACATCCCAAAGCTGAGATATAGGCACATGTTGTGCTGCATAAAATGTATAACTGTAAATTTCATGATGGGATTCCTACTTCCAGTGAAGCTAGGTAAACACATGAGTAGAAGGGTGCGATCAGAAAAGCCTAGTCAGTCCAATATATCCTACATTGCATCTGTATTTTGCTTTATTGGACATATAACAAGCTCATAAATTTAATTCCAATATATTCAACACCAATAAACCTATAGAAAGAAAACCCCAGTTATGTTAATCCTCATATCTCAGCTTTGGGATGAGATCGGCTGAAAATAATCACACCCCTGTGTAAGTCAGGACCTGCTCAATCAACATCGTGAGTTTGGAAGAAATCTGAGACGGTCAAAAATTTAGTCTAAAAAAACACAAAGGGGTACCCCTTAGTGTTTTTTCGGGTGAAATATGTGACCTCCTCATATCTTCTTTAAACCCACACCTTGTGTCCGGAGAGGTCCTGACGAAGACAGTGGTGTGGTAATTGTTGCCCTACCACATCCCAAAGCTGAGATATAGGGACATGTTGTGCTGCATAAAATGTATAACTGTAAATTTCATGATGGGATTCCTACTTCCAGTGAAGCTAGGTAAACACATGAGTAGAAGGGTGCGATCAGAAAAGCCTAGTCAGTCCAATATATCCTACATTGCATCTGTATTTTGCTTTATTGGACATATAACAAGTTCATAAATTTAATTCCAATATATTCAACACCAATAAACATATAGAAAGAAAACCCCAGTTTCGTTAATTCTCATATCTCAGCTTTGGGATGAGATAGGCTGAAAATAATCACACCCCTGTGTAAGTCAGGACCTGCTCAATCAACATCGTGAGTTTGGAAGAAATCTGAGACGGTCAAAAATTTAGTCTAAAAAAACACAAAGGGGTACCCCTTAGTGTTTTTTCGGGTGAAATATGTGACCTCCTCATATCTTCTTTAAACCCACACCGTGTGTCAGGGAGGTCCTGACGAAGACAGTGGTGTGGTAATTGTTGCCCTACCACATCCCAAAGCTGAGATATAGGCACATGTTGTGCTGCATAAAATGTATAACTGTGAATTTCATGATGGGATTCCTACTTCCAGTGAAGCTAGGTAAACACATGAGTAGAAGGGTGCGATCAGAAAAGCCTAGTCAGTCCAATATATCCTACATTGCATCTGTATTTTGCTTTATTGGACGTATAACAAGCTCATAAATTTAATTCCAATATAATCAGCACCAATAAACCTGTTGAGCGAAAAATCCCAGTTAGGTTAATCCTCATATCTCAGCTTTGGGATGAGATCGGCTGAAAATAATCACACCCCTGTGTAAGTCAGGACCTGCTCAATCAACATCGTGAGTTTGGAAGAAATCTGAGACGGTCAAAAATTTAGTCTAAAAAAACACAAAGGGGTACCCCTTAGTGTTTTGTTGGGTGAAATATGTGACCTCCTCATATCTTCTTTAAACCCACACCGTGTGTTAGGGAGGTCCTGACGAAGACAGTGGTGTGGTAATTGTTGCCCTACCACATCCCAAAGCTGAGATATAGGCACATGTTGTGCTGCATAAAATGTATAACTGTAAATTTCATGATGGGATTCCTACTTCCAGTGAAGCTAGGTAAACACATGAGTAGAAGGGTGCGATCAGAAAAGCCTAGTCAGTCCAATATATCCTACATTGCATCTGTATTTTGCTTTATTGGATGTATAACAAGCTCATAAATTTAATTCCAATATAATCAGCACCAATAAACCTGTTGAGCGAAAAATCCCAGTTAGGTTAATCCTCATATCTCAGCTTTGGGATGAGATAGGCTGAAAATAATCACACCCCTGTGTAAGTCAGGACCTGCTCAATCAACATCGTGAGTTTGGAAGAAATCTGAGACGGTCAAAAATTTAGTCTAAAAAAACACAAAGGGGTACCCCTTAGTGTTTTTTCGGGTGAAATATGTGACCTCCTCATATCTTCTTTAAACCCACACCTTGTGTCCGGAGAGGTCCTGACGAAGACAGTGGTGTGGTAATTGTTGCCCTACCACATCCCAAAGCTGAGATATAGGGACATGTTGTGCTGCATAAAATGTATAACTGTAAATTTCATGATGGGATTCCTACTTCCAGTGAAGCTAGGTAAACACATGAGTAGAAGGGTGCGATCAGAAAAGCCTAGTCAGTCCAATATATCCTACATTGCATCTGTATTTTGCTTTATTGGACATATAACAAGTTCATAAATTTAATTCCAATATATTCAACACCAATAAACCTATAGAAAGAAAACCCCAGTTTCGTTAATTCTCATATCTCAGCTTTGGGATGAGATAGGCTGAAAATAATCACACCCCTGTGTAAGTCAGGACCTGCTCAATCAACATCGTGAGTTTGGAAGAAATCTGAGACGGTCAAAAATTTAGTCTAAAAAAACACAAAGGGGTACCCCTTAGTTTTTTTTTCGGGTGAAATATATGACCTCCTCATATCTTCTTTAAACCCACACCGTGTGTCAGGGAGGTCCTGACGAAGACAGTGGTGTGGTAATTGTTGCCCTACCACATCCCAAAGCTGAGATATAGGCACATGTTGTGCTGCATAAAATGTATAACTGTGAATTTCATGATGGGATTCCTACTTCCAGTGAAGCTAGGTAAACACATGAGTAGAAGGGTGCGATCAGAAAAGCCTAGTCAGTCCAATATATCCTACATTGCATCTGTATTTTGCTTTATTGGACGTATAACAAGCTCATAAATTTAATTCCAATATAATCAGCACCAATAAACCTGTTGAGCGAAAAATCCCAGTTAGGTTAATCCTCATATCTCAGCTTTGGGATGAGATCGGCTGAAAATAATCACACCCCTGTGTAAGTCAGGACCTGCTCAATCAACATCGTGAGTTTGGAAGAAATCTGAGACGGTCAAAAATTTAGTCTAAAAAAACACAAAGGGGTACCCCTTAGTGTTTTGTTGGGTGAAATATGTGACCTCCTCATATCTTCTTTAAACCCACACCGTGTGTTAGGGAGGTCCTGACGAAGACAGTGGTGTGGTAATTGTTGCCCTACCACCTCCCAAAGCTGAGATATAGGCACATGTTGTGCTGCATAAAATGTATAACTGTAAATTTCATGATGGGATTCTTACTTCCAGTGAAGCTAGGTAAACACATGAGTAGAAGGGTGCGATCAGAAAAGCCTAGTCAGTCCAATATATCCTACATTGCATCTGTATTTTGCTTTATTGGATGTATAACAAGCTCATAAATTTAATTCCAATATAATCAGCACCAATAAACCTGTTGAGCGAAAAATCCCAGTTAGGTTAATCCTCATATCTCAGCTTTGGGATGAGATAGGCTGAAAATAATCACACCCCTGTGTAAGTCAGGACCTGCTCAATCAACATCGTAAGTTTGGAAGAAATCTGAGACGGTCAAAAATTTAGTCTAAAAAAACACAAAGGGGTACCCCTTAGTGTTTTTTCGGGTGAAATATGTGACCTCCTCATATCTTCTTTAAACCCACATCGTGTGTCAGGGAGGTCCTGACGAAGACAGTGGTGTGGTAATTGTTGCCCTACCACATCCCAAAGCTGAGATATAGGGACATGTTGTGCTGCATAAAATGTATAACTGTAAATTTCATGATGGGATTTCTACTTCCAGTGAAGCTAGGTAAACACATGAGTAGAAGGGTGCGATCAGAAAAGCCTAGTCAGTCCAATATATCCTACATTGCATCTGTATTTTGCTTTATTGGACATATAACAAGCTCATAAATTTAATTCCAATATATTCAACACCAATAAACCTATAGAAAGAAAACCCCAGTTATGTTAATCCTCATATCTCAGCTTTGGGATGAGATCGGCTGAAAATAATCACACCCCTGTGTAAGTCAGGACCTGCTCAATCAACATCGTGAGTTTGGAAGAAATCTGAGACGGTCAAAAATTTTGTCTAAAAAAACACAAAGGGGTACCCCTTAGTGTTTTTTCGGGTGAAATATGTGACCTCCTCATATCTTCTTTAAACCCACACCTTGTGTCCGGAGAGGTCCTGACGAAGACAGTGGTGTGGTAATTGTTGCCCTACCACATCCCAAAGCTGAGATATAGGGACATGTTGTGCTGCATAAAATGTATAACTGTAAATTTCATGATGGGATTCCTACTTCCAGTGAAGCTAGGTAAACACATGAGTAGAAGGGTGCGATCAGAAAAGCCTAGTCAGTCCAATATATCCTACATTGCATCTGTATTTTGCTTTATTGGACATATAACAAGTTCATAAATTTAATTCCAATATATTCAACACCAATAAACCTATAGAAAGAAAACCCCAGTTTCGTTAATTCTCATATCTCAGCTTTGGGATGAGATAGGCTGAAAATAATCACACCCCTGTGTAAGTCAGGACCTGCTCAATCAACATCGTGAGTTTGGAAGAAATCTGAGACGGTCAAAAATTTAGTCTAAAAAAACACAAAGGGGTACCCCTTAGTGTTTTTTTGGGTGAAATATGTGACCTCCTCATATCTTCTTTAAACCCACACCGTGTGTCAGGGAGGTCCTGACGAAGACAGTGGTGTGGTAATTGTTGCCCTACCACATCCCAAAGCTGAGATATAGGCACATGTTGTGCTGCATAAAATGTATAACTGTGAATTTCATGATGGGATTCCTACTTCCAGTGAAGCTAGGTAAACACATGAGTAGAAGGGTGCGATCAGAAAAGCCTAGTCAGTCCAATATATCCTACATTGCATCTGTATTTTGCTTTATTGGACGTATAACAAGCTCATAAATTTAATTCCAATATAATCAGCACCAATAAACCTGTTGAGCGAAAAATCCCAGTTAGGTTAATCCTCATATCTCAGCTTTGGGATGAGATCGGCTGAAAATAATCACACCCCTGTGTAAGTCAGGACCTGCTCAATCAACATCGTGAGTTTGGAAGAAATCTGAGACGGTCAAAAATTTAGTCTAAAAACACACAAAGGGGTACCCCTTAGTGTTTTTTCGGGTGAAATATGTGACCTCCTCATATCTTCTTTAAACCCACACCGTGTGTCCGGAGAGGTCCTGACGAAGACAGTGGTGTGGTAATTGTTGCCCTACCACATCCCAAAGCTGAGATATAGGCACATGTTGTGCTGCATAAAATGTATAACTGTGAATTTCATGATGGGATTCCTACTTCCAGTGAAGCTAGTTAAACACATGAGTAGAAGGGTGCGATCAGAAAAGCCTAGTCAGTCCAATATATCCTACATTGCATCTGTATTTTGCTTTATTGGAGGTATAACAAGCTCATAAATTTAATTCCAATATAATCAGCACCAATAAACCTGTTGAGCGAAAAATCCCAGTTAGGTTAATCCTCATATCTCAGCTTTGGGATGAGATAGGCTGAAAATAATCACACCCCTATGTGAGTCAGGACCTGCTCAATCAGCATCGTGAGTTTGGAAGAAATCTGAGACGGTCAAAAATTTAGTCTAAAAAAAAACACAAAGGGGTACCGCTTAGTGTTTTGTCGGGCGAAATATGTGACCTCCTCATATCTTCTTTAAACCCACATCGTGTGTCAGGGAGGTCCTGACGAAGACAGTGGTGTGGTAATTGTTGACCTACCACATCCCAAAGCTGAGAGATAGGGACATGTTGTGCTGCATAAAATGTATAACTGTAAATTTCATGATGGGATTCCTACTTCCAGTGAAGCTAGGTAAACACATGAGTAGAAGGGTGCGATCAGAAAAGCCTAGTCAGTCCAATATATCCTACATTGCATCTGTATTTTGCTTTATTGGACGTATAACAAGCTCATAAATTTAATTCCAATATATTCAACACCAATAAACCTATAGAAAGAAAACCCCAGTTACGTTAATCCTCATATCTCAGCTTTGAGATGAGATCGGCTGAAAATAATCACACCCCTGTGTAAGTCAGGACCTGCTCAATCAACATCGTGAGTTTGGAAGAAGTCCGAGACGGTCAAAAATTTAGTCTAAAAAAACACAAAGGGGTACCCCTTAGTGTTTTGTTGGGTGAAATATGTGACCTCCTCATATCTTCTTTAAACCCACACCGTGTGTCAGGGAGGTCCTGACGAAGACAGTGGTGTGGTAATTGTTGCCCTACCACATCCCAAAGCTGAGATATAGGCACATGTTGTGCTGCATAAAATGTATAACTGTAAATTTCATGATGGGATTCCTACTTCCAGTGAAGCTAGGTAAACACATGAGTAGAAGGGTGCGATCAGAAAAGCCTAGTCAGTCCAATATATCCTACATTGCATCTGTATTTTGCTTTATTGGACGTATAACAAGCTCATAAATTTAATTCCAATATATTCAACACCAATAAACCTATAGAAAGAAAACCCCAGTTATGTTAATCCTCATATCTCAGCTTTGGGATGAGATCGGCTGAAAATAATCACACCCCTGTGTAAGTCAGGACCTGCTCAATCAACATCGTGAGTTTGGAAGAAATCTGAGACGGTCAAAAATTTAGTCTAAAAAAACACAAAGGGGTACCCCTTAGTGTTTTTTCGGGTGAATAATGTGACCTCCTCATATCTTCTTTAAACCCAAACCGTGTGTCAGGGAGGTCCTGACGAAGACAGTGGTGTGGTAATTGTTGCCCTACCACATCCCAAAGCTGAGATATAGGCACATGTTGTGCTGCATAAAATGTATAACTGTAAATTTCATGATGGGATTCCTACTTCCAGTGAAGCTAGGTAAACACATGAGTAGAAGGGTGCGATCAGAAAAGCCTAGTCAGTCCAATATATCCTACATTGCATCTGTATTTTGCTTTATTGGACATATAACAAGTTCATAAATTTAATTCCAATATATTCAACACCAATAAACCTATAGAAAGAAAACCCCAGTTTCGTTAATTCTCATATCTCAGCTTTGGGATGAGATAGGCTGAAAATAATCACACCCCTGTGTAAGTCAGGACCTGCTCAATCAACATCGTGAGTTTGGAAGAAATCTGAGACGGTCAAAAATTTAGTCTAAAAAAACACAAAGGGGTACCCCTTAGTGTTTTTTCGGGTGAATAATGTGACCTCCTCATATCTTCTTTAAACCCAAACCGTGTGTCAGGGAGGTCCTGACGAAGACAGTGGTGTGGTAATTGTTGCCCTACCACATCCCAAAGCTGAGATATAGGCACATGTTGTGCTGCATAAAATGTATAACTGTAAATTTCATGATGGGATTCCTACTTCCAGTGAAGCTAGGTAAACACATGAGTAGAAGGGTGCGATCAGAAAAGCCTAGTCAGTCCAATATATCCTACATTGCATCTGTATTTTGCTTTATTGGACGTATAACAAGCTCATAAATTTAATTCCAATATAATCAGCACCAATAAACCTGTTGAGCGAAAAATCCCAGTTAGGTTAATCCTCATATCTCAGCTTTGGGATGAGATAGGCTGAAAATAATCACACCCCTGTGTAAGTCAGGACCTGCTCAATCAACATCGTAAGTTTGGAAGAAATCTGAGACGGTCAAAAATGTAGTCTAAAAAAACACAAAGGGGTACCCCTTAGTGTTTTTTCGGGTGAAATATGTGACCTCCTCATATCTTCTTTAAACCCACACCTTGTGTCCGGAGAGGTCCTGACGAAGACAGTGGTGTGGTAGTTGTTGCCCTACCACATCCCAAAGCTGAGATATAGGGACATGTTGTGCTGCATAAAATGTATAACTGTAAATTTCATGATGGGATTCCTACTTCCAGTGAAGCTAGGTAAACACATGAGTAGAAGGGTGCGATCAGAAAAGCCTAGTCAGTCCAATATATCCTACATTGCATCTGTATTTTGCTTTATTGGACATATAACAAGTTCATAAATTTAATTCCAATATATTCAACACCAATAAACCTATAGAAAGAAAACCCCAGTTTCGTTAATTCTCATATCTCAGCTTTGGGATGAGATAGGCTGAAAATAATCACACCCCTGTGTAAGTCAGGACCTGCTCAATCAACATCGTGAGTTTGGAAGAAATCTGAGACGGTCAAAAATTTAGTCTAAAAAAAAACACAAAGGGGTACCCCTTAGTGTTTTGTCGGGGGAAATATGTTACCTCCTCATATCTTCTTTAAACCCACATCGTGTGTCAGGGAGGTCCTGACGAAGACAGTGGTGTGGTAATTGTTGACCTACCACATCCCAAAGCTGAGAGATAGGGACATCTTGTGCTGCATAAAATGTATAACTGTAAATTTCATGATGGGATTCCTACTTCCAGTGAAGCTAGGTAAACACATGAGTAGAAGGGTGCTCTCAGAAAAGCCTAGTCAGTCCAATATATCCTACATTGCATCTGTATTTTGCTTTATTGGACGTATAACAAGCTCATAAATTTAATTCCAATATAATCAGCACCAATAAACCTGTTGAGCGAAAAATCCCAGTTAGGTTAATCCTCATATCTCAGCTTTGGGATGAGATAGGCTGAAAATAATCACACCCCTGTGTAAGTCAGGACCTGCTCAATCAACATCATGAGTTTGGAAGAAATCTGAGACGGTCAAAAATTTAGTCTAAAAAAAAACACAAAGGGGTACCCCTTAGTGTTTTGTCGGGGGAAATATGTGACCTCCTCATATCTTCTTTAAACCCACATCGTGTGTCAGGGAGGTCCTGACGAAGACAGTGGTGTGGTAATTGTTGACCTACCACATCCCAAAGCTGAGAGATAGGGACATCTTGTGCTGCATAAAATGTATAACTGTAAATTTCATGATGGGATTCCTACTTCCAGTGAAGCTAGGTAAACACATGAGTAGAAGGGTGCGATCAGAAAAGCCTAGTCAGTCCAATATATCCTACATTGCATCTGTATTTTGCTTTATTGGACGTATAACAAGCTCATAAATTTAATTCCAATATAATCAGCACCAATAAACCTGTTGAGCGAAAAATCCCAGTTAGGTTAATCCTCATATCTCAGCTTTGGGATGAGATAGGCTGAAAATAATCACACCCCTATGTGAGTCAGGACCTGCTCAATCAGCATCGTGAGTTTGGAAGAAATCTGAGACGGTCAAAAATTTAGTCTAAAAAAAAACACAAAGGGGTACCCCTTAGTGTTTTGTCGGGCGAAATATGTGACCTCCTCATATCTTCTTTAAACCCACATCGTGTGTCAGGGAGGTCCTGACGAAGACAGTGGTGTGGTAATTGTTGACCTACCACATCCCAAAGCTGAGAGATAGGGACATGTTGTGCTGCATAAAATGTATAACTGTAAATTTCATGATGGGATTCCTACTTCCAGTGAAGCTAGGTAAACACATGAGTAGAAGGGTGCGATCAGAAAAGCCTAGTCAGTCCAATATATCCTACATTGCATCTGTATTTTGCTTTATTGGACGTATAACAAGCTCATAAATTTAATTCCAATATATTCAACACCAATAAACCTATAGAAAGAAAACCCCAGTTACGTTAATCCTCATATCTCAGCTTTGGGATGAGATCGGCTGAAAATAATCACACCCCTGTGTAAGTCAGGACCTGCTCAATCAACATCGTGAGTTTGGAAGAAGTCCGAGACGGTCAAAAATTTAGTCTAAAAAAACACAAAGGGGTACCCCTTAGTGTTTTGTTGGGTGAAATATGTGACCTCCTCATATCTTCTTTAAACCCACACCGTGTGTCAGGGAGGTCCTGACGAAGACAGTGGTGTGGTAATTGTTGCCCTACCACATCCCAAAGCTGAGATATAGGCACATGTTGTGCTGCATAAAATGTATAACTGTAAATTTCATGATGGGATTCCTACTTCCAGTGAAGCTAGGTAAACACATGAGTAGAAGGGTGCGATCAGAAAAGCCTAGTCAGTCCAATATATCCTACATTGCATCTGTATTTTGCTTTATTGGACGTATAACAAGCTCATAAATTTAATTCCAATATATTCAACACCAATAAACCTATAGAAAGAAAACCCCAGTTATGTTAATCCTCATATCTCAGCTTTGGGATGAGATCGGCTGAAAATAATCACACCCCTGTGTAAGTCAGGACCTGCTCAATCAACATCGTGAGTTTGGAAGAAATCTGAGACGGTCAAAAATTTAGTCTAAAAAAACACAAAGGGGTACCCCTTAGTGTTTTTTCGGGTGAATAATGTGACCTCCTCATATCTTCTTTAAACCCAAACCGTGTGTCAGGGAGGTCCTGACGAAGACAGTGGTGTGGTAATTGTTGCCCTACCACATCCCAAAGCTGAGATATAGGCACATGTTGTGCTGCATAAAATGTATAACTGTAAATTTCATGATGGGATTCCTACTTCCAGTGAAGCTAGGTAAACACATGAGTAGAAGGGTGCGCTCAGAAAAGCCTAGTCAGTCCAATATATCCTACATTGCATCTGTATTTTGCTTTATTGGACGTATAACAAGCTCATAAATTTAATTCCAATATAATCAGCACCAATAAACCTGTTGAGCGAAAAATCCCAGTTAGGTTAATCCTCATATCTCAGCTTTGGGATGAGATAGGCTGAAAATAATCACACCCCTGTGTAAGTCAGGACCTGCTCAATCAACACCGTGAGTTTGGAAGAAATCTGAGATGGTCAAAAATTTAGTCTAAAAAAAAACACAAAGGGGTACCCCTTAGTGTTTTGTCGGGGGAAATATGTGACCTCCTCATATCTTCTTTAAACCCACATCGTGTGTCAGGGAGGTCCTGACGAAGACAGTGGTGTGGTAATTGTTGACCTACCACATCCCAAAGCTGAGAGATAGGGACATCTTGTGCTGCATAAAATGTATAACTGTAAATTTCATGATGGGATTCCTACTTCCAGTGAAGCTAGGTAAACACATGAGTAGAAGGGTGCGATCAGAAAAGCCTAGTCAGTCCAATATATCCTACATTGCATCTGTATTTTGCTTTATTGGACGTATAACAAGCTCATAAATTTAATTCCAATATAATCAGCACCAATAAACCTGTTGAGCGAAAAATCCCAGTTAGGTTAATCCTCATATCTCAGCTTTGGGATGAGATAGGCTGAAAATAATCACACCCCTATGTGAGTCAGGACCTGCTCAATCAGCATCGTGAGTTTGGAAGAAATCTGAGACGGTCAAAAATTTAGTCTAAAAAAAAACACAAAGGGGTACCCCTTAGTGTTTTGTCGGGCGAAATATGTGACCTCCTCATATCTTCTTTAAACCCACATCGTGTGTCAGGGAGGTCCTGACGAAGACAGTGGTGTGGTAATTGTTGACCTACCACATCCCAAAGCTGAGAGATAGGGACATGTTGTGCTGCATAAAATGTATAACTGTAAATTTCATGATGGGATTCCTACTTCCAGTGAAGCTAGGTAAACACATGAGTAGAAGGGTGCGATCAGAAAAGCCTAGTCAGTCCAATATATCCTACATTGCATCTGTATTTTGCTTTATTGGACGTATAACAAGCTCATAAATTTAATTCCAATATAATCAGCACCAATAAACCTGTTGAGCGAAAAATCCCAGTTAGGTTAATCCTCATATCTCAGCTTTGGGATGAGATAGGCTGAAAATAATCACACCCCTGTGTAAGTCAGGACCTGCTCAATCAACATCGTGAGTTTGGAAGAAATCTGAGACGGTCAAAAATTTAGTCTAAAAAAAAACACAAAGGGGTACCCCTTAGTGTTTTGTCGGGGGAAATATGTGACCTCCTCATATCTTCTTTAAACCCACATCGTGTGTCAGGGAGGTCCTGACGAAGACAGTGGTGTGGTAATTGTTGACCTACCACATCCCAAAGCTGAGAGATAGGGACATCTTGTGCTGCATAAAATGTATAACTGTAAATTTCATGATGGGATTCCTACTTCCAGTGAAGCTAGGTAAACACATGAGTAGAAGGGTGCGATCAGAAAAGCCTAGTCAGTCCAATATATCCTACATTGCATCTGTATTTTGCTTTATTGGACGTATAACAAGCTCATAAATTTAATTCCAATATAATCAGCACCAATAAACCTGTTGAGCGAAAAATCCCAGTTAGGTTAATCCTCATATCTCAGCTTTGGGATGAGATAGGCTGAAAATAATCACACCCCTGTGTAAGTCAGGACCTGCTTAATCAACATCGTGAGTTTGGAAGAAATCTGAGACGATCAAAAATTTAGTCTAAAAAAAACACAAAGGGGTACCCCTTAGTGTTTTGTCGGGCGAAATATGTGACTTCCTCATATCTTCTTTAAACCCACACCGTGTGTCAGGGAGGTCCTGACGAAGACAGTGGTGTGGTAATTGTTGCCCTACCACATCCCAAAGCTGAGATATAGGCACAGGTTGTGCTGCATAAAATGTATAACTGTAAATTTCATGATGGGATTCCTACTTCCAGTGAAGCTAGGTAAACACATGAGTAGAAGGGTGCAATCAGAAAAGCCTAGTCAGTCCAATATATCCTACAGTGCATCTGTATTTTGCTTTATTGGACGTATAACAAGCTCATAAATTTAATTCCAATATAATCAGCACCAATAAACCTGTTGAGCGAAAAATCCCAGTTAGGTTAATCCTCATATCTCAGCTTTGGGATGAGATAGGCTGAAAATAATCACACCCCTGTGTAAGTCAGGACCTGCTCAATCAACATCGTGAGTTTGGAAGAAATCTGAGACGGTCAAAAATTTAGTCTAAAAAAAAACACAAAGGGGTACCCCTTAGTGTTTTGTCGGGGGAAATATGTGACCTCCTCATATCTTCTTTAAACCCACATCGTGTGTCAGGGAGGTCCTGACGAAGACAGTGGTGTGGTAATTGTTGACCTACCACATCCCAAAGCTGAGAGATAGGGACATCTTGTGCTGCATAAAATGTATAACTGTAAATTTCATGATGGGATTCCTACTTCCAGTGAAGCTAGGTAAACACATGAGTAGAAGGGTGCGATCAGAAAAGCCTAGTCAGTCCAATATATCCTACATTGCATCTGTATTTTGCTTTATTGGACGTATAACAAGCTCATAAATTTAATTCCAATATAATCAGCACCAATAAACCTGTTGAGCGAAAAATCCCAGTTAGGTTAATCCTCATATCTCAGCTTTGGGATGAGATAGGCTGAAAATAATCACACCCCTGTGTAAGTCAGGACCTGCTTAATCAACATCGTGAGTTTGGAAGAAATCTGAGACGATCAAAAATTTAGTCTAAAAAAAACACAAAGGGGTACCCCTTAGTGTTTTGTCGGGCGAAATATGTGACTTCCTCATATCTTCTTTAAACCCACACCGTGTGTCAGGGAGGTCCTGACGAAGACAGTGGTGTGGTAATTGTTGCCCTACCACATCCCAAAGCTGAGATATAGGCACAGGTTGTGCTGCATAAAATGTATAACTGTAAATTTCATGATGGGATTCCTACTTCCAGTGAAGCTAGGTAAACACATGAGTAGAAGGGTGCAATCAGAAAAGCCTAGTCAGTCCAATATATCCTACAGTGCATCTGTATTTTGCTTTATTGGACGTATAACAAGCTCATAAATTTAATTCCAATATAATCAGCACCAATAAACCTGTTGAGCGAAAAATCCCAGTTAGGTTAATCCTCATATCTCAGCTTTGGGATGAGATAGGCTGAAAATAATCACACCCCTATGTGAGTCAGGACCTGCTCAATCAGCATCGTGAGTTTGGAAGAAATCTGAGACGGTCAAAAATTTAGTCTAAAAAAACACAAAGGGGTACCCCTTAGTGTTTTTTCGGGTGAAATATGTGACCTCCTCATATCTTCTTTAAACCCACATCGTGTGTCAGGGAGGTCCTGACGAAGACAGTGGTGTGGTAATTGTTGACCTACCACATCCCAAAGCTGAGAGATAGGGACATGTTGTGCTGCATAAAATGTATAACTGTAAATTTCATGATGGGATTCCTACTTCCAGTGAAGCTAGGTAAACACATGAGTAGAAGGGTGCGATCAGAAAAGCCTAGTCAGTCCAATATATCCTACATTGCATCTGTATTTTGCTTTATTGGACATATAACAAGCTCATAAATTTAATTCCAATATATTCAACACCAATAAACCTATAGAAAGAAAACCCCAGTTACGTTAATCCTCATATCTCAGCTTTGGGATGAGATCGGCTGAAAATAATCACACCCCTGTGTAAGTCAGGACCTGCTCAATCAACATCGTGAGTTTGGAAGAAATCTGAGACGGTCAAAAATTTAGTCTAAAAAAACACAAAGGGGTACCCCTTAATGTTTTTTCGGGTGAAATATGTGACCTCCTCATATCTTCCTTAAACCCACACCGTGTGTCATGGAGGTCCTGACGAAGACAGTGGTGTGGTAATGGTTGCACTACCACATCCCAAAGCTGAGATATAGGCACATGTTGTGCTGCATAAAATGTATAACTGTGAATTTCATGATGGGATTCCTACTTCCAGTGAAGCTAGGTAAACACATGAGTAGAAGGGTGCGATCAGAAAAGCCTAGTCAGTCCAATATATCCTACATTGCATCTGTATTTTGCTTTATTGGACGTATAACAAGCTCATAAATTTAATTCCAATATAATCAGCACCAATAAACCTGTTGAGCGAAAAATCCCAGTTAGGTTAATCCTCATATCTCAGCTTTGGGATGAGATAGGCTGAAAATAATCACACCCCTGTGTAAGTCAGGACCTGCTCAATCAACATCGTAAGTTTGGAAGAAATCTGAGACGGTCAAAAATTTAGTCTAAAAAAACACAAAGGGGTACCCCTTAGTGTTTTTTCGGGTGAAATATGTGACCTCCTCATATCTTCTTTAAACCCACATCGTGTGTCAGGGAGGTCCTGACGAAGACAGTGGTGTGGTAATTGTTGCCCTACCACATCCCAAAGCTGAGATATAGGCACATGTTGTGCTGCATAAAATGTATAACTGTAAATTTCATGATGGGATTCCTACTTCCAGTGAAGCTAGGTAAACACATGAGTAGAAGGATGCGATCAGAAAAGCCTAGTCAGTCCAATATATCCTACATTGCATCTGTATTTTGCTTTATTGGACGTATAACAAGCTCATAAATTTAATTCCAATATATTCAACACCAATAAACCTATAGAAAGAAAACCCCAGTTTCGTTAATTCTCATATCTCAGCTTTGGGATGAGATCGGCTGAAAATAATCACACCCCTGTGTAAGTCAGGACCTGCTCAATCAACATCGTGAGTTTGGAAGAAATCTGAGACGGTCAAAAATTTAGTCTAAAAAAACACAAAGGGGTACCCCTTAGTGTTTTTTCAGGTGAAATATGTGACCTCCTCATATCTTCTTTAAACCCACATCGTGTGTCAGGGAGGTCCTGACGAAGACAGTGGTGTGGTAATTGTTGCCCTACCACATCCCAAAGCTGAGATATAGGGACATGTTGTGCTGCATAAAATGTAAAACTGTAAATTTCATGATGGGATTTCTACTTCCAGTGAAGCTAGGTAAACACATGAGTAGAAGGGTGCGATCAGAAAAGCCTAGTCAGTCCAATATATCCTACATTGCATCTGTATTTTGCTTTATTGGACATATAACAAGCTCATAAATTTAATTCCAATATATTCAACACCAATAAACCTATAGAAAGAAAACCCCAGTTTCGTTAATTCTCATATCTCAGCTTTGGGATGAGATCGGCTGAAAATAATCACACCCCTGTGTAAGTCAGGACCTGCTCAATCAACATCGTGAGTTTGGAAGAAATCTGAGACGGTCAAAAATTTAGTCTAAAAAAACACAAAGGGGTACCCCTTAGTGTTTTTTCGGGTGAAATATGTGACCTCCTCATATCTTCTTTAAACCCACACCGTGTGTCAGGGAGGTCCTGACGAAGACAGTGGTGTGGTAATTGTTGCCCTACCACATCCCAAAGCTGAGATATAGGCACATGTTGTGCTGCATAAAATGTATAACTGTAAATTTCATGATGGGATTCCTACTTCCAGTGAAGCTAGGTAAACACATGAGTAGAAGGATGCGATCAGAAAAGCCTAGTCAGTCCAATATATCCTACATTGCATCTGTATTTTGCTTTATTGGACGTATAACAAGCTCACAAATTTAATTCCATTATAATCAGCACCAATAAACCTGTTGAGCGAAAAATCCCAGTTAGGTTAATCCTCATATCTCAGCTTTGGGATGAGATAGGCTGAAAATAATCACACCCCTGTGTAAGTCAGGACCTGCTCAATCAACATCGTGAGTTTGGAAGAAATCTGAGACGGTCAAAAATTTAGTCTAAAAAAACACAAAGGGGTACCCCTTAGTGTTTTTTCAGGTGAAATATGTGACCTCCTCATATCTTCTTTAAACCCACATCGTGTGTCAGGGAGGTCCTGACGAAGACAGTGGTGTGGTAATTGTTGACCTACCACATCCCAAAGCTGAGATATAGGGACATGTTGTGCTGCATTAAATGTATAACTGTAAATTTCATGATGGGATTTCTACTTCCAGTGAAGCTAGGTAAACACATGAGTAGAAGGGTGCGATCAGAAAAGCCTAGTCAGTCCAATATATCCTACATTGCATCTGTATTTTGCTTTATTGGACATATAACAAGCTCATAAATTTAATTCCAATATATTCAACACCAATAAACCTATAGAAAGAAAACCCCAGTTACGTTAATCCTCATATCTCAGCTTTGGGATGAGATAGGCTGAAAATAATCACACCCCTGTGTAAGTCAGGACCTGCTCAATCAACATCGTGAGTTTGGAAGAAATCTGAGACGGTCAAAAATTTAGTCTACAAAAACACAAAGGGTTACCCCTTAGTGTTTTGTCGGGTGAAATATGTGACCTCCTCATATCTTCTTCAAACCCACAACGTGTGTCAGGGAGGTCCTGACGAAGACAGTGGTGTGGTAATTGTTGCCCTACCACATCCCAAAGCTGAGATATAGGCACATGTTGTGCTGCATAAAATGTATAACTGTAAATTTCATGATGGGATTCCTACTTCCAGTGAAGCTAGGTAAACACATGAGTAGAAGGGTGCGATCAGAAAAGCCTAGTCAGTCCAATATATCCTACATTGCATCTGTATTTTGCCTTATTGGACATATAACAAGCTCATAAATTTAATTCCAATATATTCAACACCAATAAACCTATAGAAAGAAAACCCCAGTTACGTTAATCCTCATATCTCAGCTTTGGGATGAGATAGGCTGAAAATAATCACACCCCTGTGTAAGTCAGGACCTGCTCAATCAACATCGTGAGTTTGGAAGAAATCTGAGACGGTCAAAAATTTAGTCTAAAAAAACACAAAGGGGTACCCCTTAGTGTTTTTTCAGGTGAAATATGTGACCTCCTCATATCTTCTTTAAACCCACATCGTGTGTCAGGGAGGTCCTGATGAAGACAGTGGTGTGGTAATTGTTGACCTACCACATCCCAAAGCTGAGATATTGGGACATGTTGTGCTGCATAAAATGTATAACTGTAAATTTCATGATGGGATTTCTACTTCCAGTGAAGCTAGGTAAACACATGAGTAGAAGGGTGCGATCAGAAAAGCCTAGTCAGTCCAATATATCCTACATTGCATCTGTATTTTGCTTTATTGGACATATAACAAGCTCATAAATTTAATTCCAATATATTCAACACCAATAAACCTATAGAAAGAAAACCCCAGTTACGTTAATCCTCATATCTCAGCTTTGGGATGAGATAGGCTGAAAATAATCACACCCCTGTGTAAGTCAGGACCTGCTCAATCAACATCGTGAGTTTGGAAGAAATCTGAGACGGTCAAAAATTTAGTCTACAAAAACACAAAGGGTTACCCCTTAGTGTTTTGTCGGGTGAAATATGTGACCTCCTCATATCTTCTTCAAACCCACATCGTGTGTCAGGGAGGTCCTGACGAAGACAGTGGTGTGGTAATTGTTGCCCTACCACATCCCAAAGCTGAGATATAGGCACATGTTGTGCTGCATAAAATGTATAACTGTAAATTTCATGATGGGATTCCTACTTCCAGTGAAGCTAGGTAAACACATGAGTAGAAGGGTGCGATCAGAAAAGCCTAGTCAGTCCAATATATCCTACATTGCATCTGTATTTTGCTTTATTGGACATATAACAAGCTCATAAATTTAATTCCAATATATTCAACACCAATAAACCTATAGAAAGAAAACCCCAGTTACGTTAATCCTCATATCTCAGCTTTGGGATGAGATAGGCTGAAAATAATCACACCCCTGTGTAAGTCAGGACCTGCTCAATCAACATCGTGAGTTTGGAAGAAATCTGAGACGGTCAAAAATTTAGTCTACAAAAACACAAAGGGTTACCCCTTAGTGTTTTGTCGGGTGAAATATGTGACCTCCTCATATCTTCTTCAAACCCACATCGTGTGTCAGGGAGGTCCTGACGAAGACAGTGGTGTGGTAATTGTTGCCCTACCACATCCCAAAGCTGAGATATAGGCACATGTTGTGCTGCATAAAATGTATAACTGTAAATTTCATGATGGGATTCCTACTTCCAGTGAAGCTAGGTAAACACATGAGTAGAAGGGTGCAATCAGAAAAGCCTAGTCAGTCCAATATATCCTACATCGCATCTGTATTTTGCTTTATTGGACATATAACAAGCTCATAAATTTAATTCCAATATATTCAACACCAATAAACCTATAGAAAGAAAACCCCAGTTAGGTTAATCCTCATATCTCAGCTTTGGGATGAGATAGGCTGAAAATAATCACACCCCTGTGTAAACATTTCTCACCAAGACTTTTGAGGTAAAAATTTTGTAAACACGGGTGTTGGCAACACACTGCTGATTATATTTCTTATAAATCATAAGTGGTTTTGTGTCGCAGTCACACAGTTCCAGGGACCTGGAGGTTGTGGGTTTGATTCCCCGCTCCAGGTGAATGTCTGTGAGGAGTTGGTGTGTTCTCCCAGTGTCTGTGTGGGTTTTCTCTGGGTGACTGTCTGTGACGAGTTGGTGTGTTCTCCTTGTGTCTGCATGGGTTTCCTCCAGATGACTGTCTGTGAGGAGTTGGTGTGTTCTCCCTGTGTCTGCGTGGGTTTCCTCCGGGTGACTGTCTGTGAGAGTTGGTGTGTTCTCCCCGTGTCCGTGTGGGTTTCCTCCGGGTGACTGTCTGTGAGGAGTGTGGTGTGTTCTCCCTATGCCTGCATGGGTTTCCCCCGGGTGCTCCGGTTTCCTCCCACAGTCCAAAAGCACACGTTGGTAGGTGGATTGGTGACTCAAAAGTGTCTGTAAGTGTGAGTGTGTGAGTGAATGTGTGAGTCTGTGTGTTGCCCTGTGAAGGACTGGCGCCCCCTCCAGGGTGTATTCCTGCCTTGCGCCCAATGATTCCAGGTAGGCTCTGGAACCACCACGACCCTGAACTGGATAAGGACTACAGATAATGAATGAATTAATTAATGTATATGGTTTTATTCTTAGAGCATAACAAAGGTGAGGTGACACTGTGTTTTTCTCAGTCACTGGTTCCTACATTGAATATGCATGAGATAGGTGCGAAAACTCAGGTGAGAGGTCCCACTGTCAAGGTAATGGCCCATTAGTCTGTCATGCCCCAACAGCTGTCAAAAGAGAAGAGACCAGAGGCAGAAGAAGTCTTATCACAGTAAAAAAAAAAAAATAACAAAACAAATGTAAACAAGCAAAATCAACAAAAATATATGGCATAAATAAAGATAATTAGAAACTGAACTCACATGTAAATATAGTCATACTATACTAAAGATAGTCGTACTATATATCCTTGTGTGTATATATGTATGAATCAATTCTGCAAAAGATAAAAGTTTTTGTCTGATTGCATGTATAGGTAGACATCACATTAGTGCAGTATTTATACATGACCTATGACCTAAAACACTACACTTACAGCAGCGGTGGAGGAGCATCATGTGTTTCTGTCCACATAACGGTGTTTGCACCCTGGAGCAACAGAGTGGTTATTCCAGTGTTGGGTGAAGGTGTAATGTTTTCCACATTTATGAAAAATAATAAATGTGAGCAGTTACAAAGATTTACATTAGCAGTACATAGCATAACAAGCTACATAGCATGACGCTATCACATTTAAATAGGCCATTTACACATTACATTACTACAATAGGCTAAACATATACAGCAATTTACACATTATTGCATGACAATAAGTTACACTTATGGTACACAAGCCTCGCACGTTAATGTTCAACATGCCATTCACAATCAGATTAGCATTAGGTTACACTTGAATGCATCATTTACACATAACAGCAGTATTCGGTGTATTTACATAAGCGCAAATGAACGTGTTTTCTTAAATAATTATATATCTTACATGTGTTTTACATCCATTTATGCTTGTCACATACAAAGTAATACTTAATTAGTGTACTCTTTATTTTAATTTACCCGGAATCCACGGCATTTACATGGTAAGCGCAAATGAAGGCCCAAGACGGGTTTATTTCATTTGAAAGAAAGGATTTCACTTATGTAGTTTATTTTCAGTATTGTGAAGAATATGCTGAAAAAGACTTCTAAGCTGACACCATTCTTTCATGCAAATAATCAGGTTTATTACAATGAAAAGAACAGCATCTTAACAAGCCCCAATGGACTGCTTGTTGAGAAGTTAACCAATGTCTTCTGATCTCAGTCCAAAGCTCCTCCATTTATATAGGTTGGTTGTTTTTCTGAAACTAAGGTAAATTTAGGTACGCATTTTATTCACTTAATCTTATCTGTCTTGGACTGAGAGACCTATCTCTAGTGAGTCCTGAACCTTTAGACCAGGGTGTCAGGAACACAGAGCGGACTGACTGAGGGCAGACGCATTCGCTAAAACACAGTAAATGTTTCTTAACGAAAAATAACACAACAGAGACTTTTAACATAAGGAAAACAGGCTAAACTGGAGACAAAGAAATAAACAGGGTAAATGGGACAGACGGACATAAAACAATGGCGAACCAACACGACTGAGACCACGACAAAAAGGTGAAATGTTCGACAAACAGGACGTGAGACAAGAGGGCTTAAATGCTTGACACAAATGAGACACACCTGGACAGATAACGAGGGGACAGGTTAACAAATGACAGACGAGGATGCGGGACAAAGGCGGGACTAGAATAATAACAAACATAGCCATGTGCTAAAAGAGCACATGACCGGGGAAAAAAGACATGACGAGACGCGGGCGTGACAGATGAGGAGTGGAGACAAGACAGGTGACTGAACACTGGACGGATACGGGGACTGGACATGAGGCAGGACAGGTGACAGGACTGGGTGCTGGGACTGGACGGGAGCAGAGACTGGTGACGAGACAGGGGACAAGACACTGGACAGGATAGGAACAGAAACGTTAGACTGGACAGGGGTATGTGACTGGACAGAGGCTGGGTGCTGGGACTGGACAGAAGACAGGACAGGTGACATGACACTAGACTGCAACGGGGACTGGACTGGAGACTGGACAGGGGTTTGAAACAGAGACTGGACTGGAGATAAGACAGGTGACTGAACACAGGATGGGGATCGAGACTGGACAGACATAGAAAACGGAGACAAGACTAGTGACTGAACATTGGACGGATACGGGGACTGGACAGGACTTGGCAGGGGAACAGGGACCAAGACGTTCAGGGGGACCGACATGAATACAGTAACAGGGACTGGGACAGAGACAAAGGCAGACATAGGTACAGGGACAAGGACAGAGACAGGAATCAGGACAGGGACAGAGAGGGGAACCAATATAACAGGGGGGTGCCCAGGACTGGCAAATGTCTGTGGGGCAGTCTGAGGAACCAGCCTGGGCACAGTTCTGGGGATCGGCCCCGAAGTCCTTGGGGCCGTCCCTCGGACACGACCAGGAGCGGCCGGGGCCACAGTCACGGGTGCCGAGACGGCCGAAGCCATAGTCAAGGGAGCAGAGGCGGCCAGGGCCACAGTCACTGGGACAGGAGCGGCTGAGGGAGCCGCACTCACGGAGACAGGAGCGGCTGAGGGAGCCGCGCTCACGGAGACAGGAGCGGCTGTGGGAGCCGCGCTCACGGAGACAGGAGCGGCGGGTGCCGCCATCATGGAGATAGGAGGCAGGGGGACGACGTCCACGGAGGCAGGGGGCCCTGCGACGTTGTCCACGGAGGCAGGGGGCCTTGTGACGTCGTCCACGGAGGCAGGGGGCCCTGCGACAACGTCCACGGAGGCAGGGGGCCCTGCGACGACGTCCACGGAGGCTGGGGAACCTGCGACGTCGTCCACGGAGGCAGGGAAACCTGCGACGATGTCCACGGAGGCAGGGGAACCTGCGACGACGTCCACAGAGGCAGGGGAACCTGCGATGTCGTCCACAGAGGCAGGGGAACCTGCGACGTCGTCCACGGAGGCAGGGGACCCTGCGACGACGTCCACGGAGACAGGGGCCCGTGCCGCTCGCCGGGCACGTGCTGGAGCTGTAGAGGGTTTAGGGGGTTTCACAGGCGCACCCATTAGATCCCTCAGAGATGCGCCCCTGTTAGCCCCACCTCCGTAGTCCTGAGGTTGGAGGCTAACAGCCCCTACCCTTAACCCCCCCAAAAAAATTTCCCCGGACCTGAGGGGGTAATCCACCATCGAGGGGGGACTCCAGCATGCTTCTTCCGCCTACTCGTTCGACTCACGCTGGCGCAATTACTTGATTCACGAGCTGCCTCTTCCTGTAGGCGCAGAGTGACGCTGGCATGTATCTGTCGCAGCCGGCTACTCCATATCACGGCCCTGTCACACCGATTCTCTGTGCTAGCTGCGTCCTTGTATTGGTCGAACATTCTGTCAGGAACACGGAGCGGACTGACTGAGGGCGGACGCATTCGCTAAAACACAGTAAACGTTTATTAACGGAAAATAACACAACAGAGACTTTTAACATAAGGAAAACAGGCTAAACTGGAGACAAGGAAATGAACAGGGTAAATGGGACAGACGGACAACAAAGCGGAACGACTACAAAGGAAATGAAACGACGACGGGGGGAACTTCGGAGACAGACAGATTGCATGACCGACTTGACATAAAACAATCAACACGACTGAGACCACGACAAAACAAAGGTGAAACGTTCGACAAACAGGACGTGAGACAAGAGGGCTTAAATGCTTGACACAAACGAGACACACCTGGACAGATAACGAGGGGACAGGTTAACAAATGACAGACGAGGAGGCGGGAAAAAGGCGGGACTAGAATAATAACAAACATAGCCATGTGCTAAAAGAGCACATGACCGGGGAAAACAGACATGACGAGACGAGTGCGTGACACAGGGACCCCTGATCTAATTATTACAATCCATTAAAGAAATCATGTGGTATTTTAGACACATTTGCACATGTGGCAAATCTCTATGTACAATAAATTATACTTAATAACTTATACATGAGTGGAAATTAATTATATGTCATTTGTAAAATATACATGACTTACCTATCATAAAAATCCTCCTTGGGATCAATCCGCTTCTCAAAATAAAGCCTTTCTTTCTCGCTGTCCTCCACACTTTCAACAGATGAACTGAATCCTCTTCAAACTCACCTGGATGTGTAGAGTTGCATCCTCAGCTGTAAACCGTGAGTGCGCCATGACGAAGCTCCTTCCTGCTCTGTGTTTATAATAAACAAATGTGTTTTTTCATGCTAATTCTCTGCGTCTAATCCTCCTGTCATGTATAGCCCTGTCTAGTGTTTTCCTGTTGTCTCCGTCTCATTGTGTTCTTTGTTTGTCATGTGTTTATTAGCATATGGCTGTTTGTTTTGTTTTGTTCCTGTTACTTCCTTGCCTCCACCTTTGCTCCACCCTCTCGCTGTGTCTCCTCTGTGGTCCCCCCCCCCCCCATGTTTCTTGTTTGAGTGGTTGTCTTATACACCTGTGGTTCCTGTTTGTGGGTCATTGTAGATGTATGTGTATTGAGATTGCTGTATGTTTGTGGTCTGTTCTTCTTCCTTGTTTTGATTACTGCTTCTCTGTTTAGTTAGGTTCAGCAGCGACTACACTTTTTGAGAGTCCTTAGGAAGTACAACTTGGACTCCAACCTGATACTGACTTTCTACCACTCATCCATTAAGAGCCTGCTGACATAATGTATCACAGTATGGTATGGCAGCTGCACCGTGGCAGACAGGAAGAGGCTTCAGAGAGTAAAAAAAACATCACAGAACATCATTGGCTGCCGTCTCCTCTCCCTGATGGACATTTACACCACCTGTTGCCTCAGAAGGGCAAGAAGCATAATCAAGGACAGCTCCCACCCTGGTTTTGAACTGTTGCTCTCAGGGAGGCAGGTGTATACGAACATGGATTTTTTCTCTCCTAAAAGCCATAACCTCTCTGAACTCACACATACACTATCTTTACAGCCCAACCCCTATCCCAGAACTTTCACTTTTACCTTCACCCTCTTTCTCTCACCCACCTAACGTGCATATTCAATGTGACTGAGAAACACTTGTGCAATAATACTGTGCAACAACTATATACTGTTGTACACAGCACTTTTCTTTTCTGATATATATATGATATATATATATATATTCTGATATATATATCTATGTACATGTTGTACTGTGGACGGAGTTGCATTAAATCACATTGTACATGAGTATAGTGACAATAAAAGGCATTCATTCATTATTATTATGAGCACCATGGTTCAGTTGGACATGGATATACAAAGTAATTCCCAGCAGCTCTTAATTTCTGTCCTTTTAATTGCTAGAATTTTAGAAAACATTGTGCTCTTACCTAAATAAACAATGATTTAGACCAATTCACTACACCAAAACAGCCCTAACAAGAGTAACCAATGACTTACTTCTTTCACTTGATAAGGGCTGTATCTCTACTCTGGTGTTTCTTGATTTTAGTGATGTTACTTGATAGGCTTGAAAATTTTGTAGAAATAAAAGGATCTGCCCTCATCTGGTTCAGATCCTATTTGTCTGTCTGTTATCAAATTTTTAATGTGAATAATAAATTAAATGTTAAATTCTGATAAAACTGAGGTCTTGTGACTAGGTACAGATACTGAGAAAAATTCAGTTGGAAATGCTACTATTAATTTTAATGGATCAACAGTATTACCCTGTATCTTCATTAAAATGTAGCTTTTGATTCTGCTATCACATTTGACACCCATATATTCAGTACATCCAAAATGGCCTTCTTCCTCTTATGCAATATTGCCAAAATTCAGTACATCCTATCCTTAAGAGATGCAGAAAAACAAGTCCATGCTTTTATAACATCACAGGTAGATTAGTGCAATGCACTATTGACAGGGACATCATGCAAAGTGCAACACAAACTTTGGTTAGTTGAAAATACAGCAGCCAAAGAAATGCCTCCCCCCACAATTACTGACCCACTGCCAAACTGGTCATGCTGGAGGATATTGCAGCAGAGCATTCTCCATGGTGTCTCCAGACTTTGTCACATCTGTCACATGTGCTCAGAGTGATCCTGCCCTCATCTGTGAAGAGCACAGGGCACCAATGGCGAATGTGCCAATCTTGGTGTTCTCTGTAAGCACAAGCCCCTCTTGTGGATGTGGGGCTCTCATACCACCCTCATGGAGTCACATGGTTATTACTGGCATACTGGAGGTTATTATGCAGGGCTATGACACTGTTCCTCCTGTTCCTCCTTGCACAAAGGAGGAGGTAGCGGTCCTGCTGCTAATTTGTTGCCCTCCCACACCCCCCTCCATGTCTCCTGGTGTACTGGCCCATCTCCTGGTGTACTGGCCTGTCTCCTGGTGTACTGGTCTGTCTCCTGGGGTACTGGTCTGTCTCCTGGGGTACTGGCCAGCCTCCTGGTGTACTGGCCTGTCTCCTGGTGTAATGGCCGTCTCCTGGTGTACTGGCTTGTCTCCTGGTGTACTGGAACGTCTCCTGGTGTACTGGCCCATCTCCTGGTGTACTGGCCCATCTCCTGATATCTCCTCCATGCTCTGGACACTGTGATGACAGACACAGCAAACGTTCTTGCCACAGCTCACATTGATGTGTCATACTGGAAGAGCTGCACTACCTGAGCAATTTCTGTGGCTTGTAGACATCACCTCATGCTTCCTCTAGGGCCGAGAGCACTGACAGAATGAAAAAGTGACCAAAACATCAGCCAGAAAGAATGAGAACAGAGAAATGGTCTGTGGTCACCACCTTCAGAACCACTCATTTATGAGGGTTGTCTTGCAAATTGCCACTCATATCTATCTATTGTTTGTTCCATTGGCACAACAGCAGGTGAAACAGATTCACAGTCAGTGTTGTTCCTAACTGCAGAGGTTGATTACACAGACGTGTGATTGACTCGGAGTTACATTGTGTTGTTAAATTATTCCCATTATATTTTTGAGCAGTGTATTTTTATAAGCAAAGTAATTACATTACTTTTTAAAACTTAGCCATTATGACAACCAGTGTCAGAAAGAACTATCCAGCATCATAACTGCCCTTAACACTATTTATTAAACTCTCTGAAAAGACCATCAGAGAATAAGTATGAGCAAGAGGCAGTATTTGTGCAAGCTGCTGTGTTTCACCCTGAGGGTGAGGCCTCGGACAAAACACAGTTCTCGCTACAAAGAAAGACCTAACAGGCCCAAACACCAATAAACATCCTAAAAGCATCCCATATATTACTCCCACCCTCACAAACACAACAATGAAAATAAAATCCCAAAAATAAACCCCAAAAGAGTGAACAAGGTGGGCCCGCAATACAAGCCCTGCCCATAGCCATAACTCACAATTTCAAGTTCATTTCACTCCTTCAAATTTCCTCTTCATTTGGAGTAATTAAAAAACTTGGGTTGGAAGCCTGAAAACTCATAAAATCCAGTTGAAACCATTAAATTTAATTTGTTAAGTTAAGGTTAATGACAAAAATGAATTATTGCTTAAATAAGGTTTTTCAGTGCATGTTGACTCAGGGAGAACACACCAAACTGACATGCATATTCATAAATAAGTAAGGACAGATGTAAATTTCTAATTATACACCTCCAATACAAACATTTATTTAAATTTATCAGGGAGACAGGAGATATGGCATAAATGAGGCTGTTGCTTTCAGAGTTCTTCTAGTTTTATTAGCTCACAGGTTTTGCCATGTCTTATTTTTTATACCCTGTCTAGACATTCCAGCTAACATTTTCATAAGCAGTTGTTTCAAAATTCTCACTCTTGTTCATCAAATTGAAGTATGTCGGTCATGATACCTCAAGTCACTGTACACTGGGAACACTCCACAGGAACAGAGTTTTGGAGATGCTCCTGCCATAAAACATTATGACCATCACAGTGTGGCATTTGTCAAAGTGCCTCAGATTCTTATGCTGACAATTGCTCCTGCTCCCAACTTGAGAAACTGACCATTCACTACCTGATATATACTCTAACACCCCCCACCCCAAGTGAATTTGGGACTAAGCACTGAGGAGTGATGTCCATCTGATCTGTTGTCCTATTTTAAGAGGCTGTGTGAATAGTGCCCCGGGTTCTAACTCTGTATATGTTAAACAAACACGACTGGTTTCCTCTTTAGTTACTGGCTGGAACTCTTAAATACGTCATCAGAGCAGAGTGAGCCATGAGTCATGAGTCATCATTGAAACACTCACAGCCCAGCAGCTCCAGTGCTCTATTACCTTTTCTTAAAAATGACAGGGGAATGCACTCAGACATTTAACAAAATTTCCATCATGTTTCCTTTATCAAATACACTGTTGCACATGAAACTTAAACACTGCTATTGTACTTTTTTATTGTCCCCCCTTGGATTGTGAGGAGCTATTAATAAGGAATAGGAACGACACAAATGTAGTGGCCATGGAGGGCCATAGTTTATCATGGTTACTGTCTTGAATTTCAAAATGAAATATATTTTTCCCTGTTTACAGTGTGTATCTGGAACGCAATGACCTTTCCACACTTCTCAGCATTGTTTAGCTTAGCATCATAAACTAAAGCAATCAACACACAATCATTAACATCAAGTTTGATCTTTTCATAAACACCTTCATTGCTTTAGAATAGGATTCCATAGTTACAGTCCCAGCCATCCAGTTGAGAAATTCCCCTCTTTCTAACCGATCTGTGGCCTTGTATATAACCTATTAATACACACAACTGCCACACAGCTGCAGGGTCTAAGGGTCCTGAGTGGGATCCTCTCCTTCTGTCACTATCTGTGACGAGTGAGGTGTGTTTTCCCTGTGTTTGTGTGGGTTTCCTGTGTGCTCTACTTCTCTCTGTTGGTATATGGAGTGACTGTGTGAACTTGTCCACAGGTGTGTCTGTGAGAGACTGGGTGAGTATGTGTGACTGAGTGAGTGCGGGAAAATGTCCACAGGTGTGAGTGTGAGTGACTGAGTGAGTGCAGGAAAATGTCCACAGGTGTGAGCGTGTGAGTGACTGAGTGAGTGCGGGAAAATGTCCACAGGTGTGAGTGACTGAGTGAGTGTGGGAAAATGTTCACAGGTGTGAGTGACTGAGTGAGTGTGGGAAAATGTTCACAGGTGTGAGTGACTGAGTGAGTGTGGGAAAATGTTCACAGGTGTGAGTGTGTGAGTCTCTGGGTGAGTGTGTAAGTTTGTGACTGAATGAGTGTGGAAAAATGTCCACAGGTGTGAGTGACTGAGTGAGTGTGGGAAAATGTCCACAGGTGTGAGTGTGTGAGTCTCGGAGTGAGTGTGTGTGTGAGTGACTGAGTGAGTGTTTAAGTGTGAGTGACTGTGGAAAAATGTCCACCGGTGTGAGTGTGAGTGACTGAGTGAGTGCGGAAAAATGTCCACAGGTGTGAGTGTGTGAGTGTGAGTTACTGAGTGTATGGGTAAGATTCCCTCCAAAGGGCTGGTGCCCTGTCAGGGTTGTGTCCGTGCCTTGCAGGATACCCAGGGTCAGGACATACTTCAAACAGAACCCACAGGAAACCCACACAGACATGGGGTGAACACACCACACAGGTAGCCTGAAGACAAGATCCCACTCAGGATCCTGAGGCCCTGCAACTGTGTGGTAGCTGTGGCCAAATCCAAGTGCTTTGTACAAAAGAGAATCCCATGTGCTTGAGCAAAGTATCACAGGGAGATTCTGTGGCACTCCAGGACTGCAACTTCAGAATTGGACTGAACACAACACAGAAATGGCCAGAATCCTACATTCCATCCAGCAGAGGGTACCAGAAAACTTGGTATCCTCTCACAGCCAAAGCTAAAGACTGTCTAGCGCTAAATTCATTATATTGGGGCATGGCATTCTCTGGAAAGGTACAAGTATAGAATTGTGGAATTCTTAAGGACTGCATTCCACAATGAGTAAAAAAACATCATCCAGTGTCAAAACAAGAGCTCATTCCAGGTGATAACTGTAGAGATGGTGCCACACAATGGCTGGTCACCCTGTGGGAAATGGTTTCATCAGTTCCACAGCTCTCTAAAACTATGGAAAAGAAACCGTACTAGTTAAACATTTTGAAGTGCTGGGCAAACCTCTGATTTAATAGTGAACAAAAGATCAGACTAATCATCAGAACAGCTTTATTTCTATGCCTCCTCCACAAGGAGCTGCTAAGCTTGCTCAGTAGATATATTATGAGATATATTTTATGCTTTTAAGAATAAGGTTATGAAAATTAATATTAAATCAGATGAGTCTGAATCTTTGACTGGTACTGAAGAGAGTGAGAGTGAAAGAGAGAGAGAAGGAGTGAGAACAGAATGTGAGAGATAGAGAGAAAATGACAGCGCTCTATGCAGATGGCTTATAAAAATTAGCACCCTCTACTTTGTGCAAATTTATTGACAGGGCAAGAGACAATTATGGGTCTCTTGACTTACATGGTAGCTTCCTAATGCTGGACTGATGATAGGCTTTGCCTGAAATTAAAAGTATACTTTTTTAGCATTGATTAATAATTGTTCTCTTCAAGGACTTTGGTTCTTGTAAAAGGATTTGAGAATTTAAAGGTGCCATAGAATGAGTTTGGCACATGGAAGTGGCCCACTCTCAAACCCAAACACTTCCCAAACATCTTCTTCTCATTCAAATGCAAAATCCACATCTGCAAAGAAGGGGGCAGAAACTGGCCAGTTCCAAAATCCTAAACAGTTTTTTCACAACCCTTCTACTGGGGGCGCTGTTTCCACCTATTTTCTCTGAGACGACAAGAAGCGATGATCAAAGACGCAAGTCTTTATCATGAATTTCATCTTGTCATATATACATTTATAAATGTATCAAGAAGAATAAACATTACTAAATAAAATATTTCAGATGACAGAGATTTAATACGATGTGGCAAGTGAGACCACCAGCAGGCAGGAGCAGTAAAGTTGTAGTGGACTGACCCAAAATTAGCTCTATAACTAGGCTCAGTGTGGGTGGAATTTGAAGGGTCATGCATTATAGTCCAGTACAAGTCCAAGCTGTGCTGATTGTCCTTTAGTCTGCTGTATGGGGGGTCTTGTATTTGGTGAGTTTGGATCTATGGATTGGAAAGATTGGGAACACATGCAGAAGAAACAGATCAGTGGTACTGACCATTCTTGTAGCTGATTTAAAAATGCTATGGGAAATCAGATGGTGCCTTGCTATAAGCCATCAGTATCAGAGTAGAGCCCACCTAACACTGAAATTCATTTGGTTTTATTCTAGGTCATATCCTCTGGCTATAAATGGGTGTGTAAAACCACATCTGGGCATTTTCACTGTGACCCAAATCAGATACCATTTTAAACACTGAATGCATTGATGCACAAATGCATTCAATGGCACCTTTAAAGCACACTTCTGTGATGTGCGTAATTATTTCTGAAGGCAGTGTCAACCAGTTCAGGGCTGTCCACAGAAATATCAAGTGCAATATAAGTCATCACTTTAGTCTAGACTCTAAAGGCTGGTCTCACACAGTATTAAAATTAACCCTAGCCTCATTCTCACAGTTTCAACTTGACTTTTCTGTATACAGACATCATTTGAAAGCTGCACATTTTTTATCAGCTGCTCCCATCAGGGTACTTCATGGCTCTTGTGGCTAGAAATAAACTCTACACTAATTCGATGTTAAACAAAATAGCACGGCAAAAAAAACAAAAAAAAAACAGACATTCTTTTGAGAAAGGTTACTGTCCAAATGTCATATCACGACAGCATTTATCTGCATAAAAATACTCTGCTGTAATGTTTCCCATGTTTTCTAATTATTACTTTGTTAGCCCTTTAAGTAGTATGAATTCTTTTCAATCTAAAGCAAAGCCTAAAGTAAAATAAATTTCAAATTTAGAAACTACTACAAAATGACATTGTAATACTCAAATGAAACAAATCATCATTAAAATCATGACAAAATTAATTTGTTATTCCATATATAAGAGAAACAAGTGCTACCTACTCCCCATAGTAGTTAAGTGCCTCTTCGATTTGAAGAAATAGTCAGTGTCCAATCTCACTTCACATTTATTCATTCATGACAAAATCAAAGCGTCTTTGACATGTTGAAACCAGGCATTTCCATGTTGGAGGCATGAGTTTCCTGTACGGCAGATATCTGAGCTCTAAGAAATCACAAGGTATACTATGGGGAAGAGAGTAACTAAGTTTGGATTTAAGGTGTCACTTAATAGTTAATATAACAAAGATAAAATAGGACCAAATGAACACAATCGCACAGGGCATATGACATGTATATCTGTTAACACTCATCATACATTCTCCTCTTCAAATATATAAGCCCATATATATCATATACATATAAAATTGAATATATTCACTGAAAATATTCTTCTATATCAAATTTAGATGGCGGCAGTACTTTCTCAAGGCCACGCTTGTATTATGAAAGGTTGTATCAGGGTTAAAGGTGCATTATGTTGGATTTTTTTTAGATAAAATATCATCCTAATCTGGAAGGTCAGATACATCACACACACTAACCTATGTCTTCCAACAAACAGTTTTGTCCCTGTCATTTCCTTTACATAAATCAGCCGAAACTTCAAAATGTTGGTCTGCATACTTCCTTAGCTCCCTTTTACCAATGGTCTGCACGCCTCAGGACCCCCACAGAGCAGGTGTGATGTGGGGGTGGATCATTCTCAGCGCTGCAGTGACACTGACGTGGTGGTGGTGTGTTAGTGTGTGTTGTGCTGATATGATTGGATCAGACACAGAAGTGCTAGACTAAGAATAGTAGACCAACCAAAACATTAAATCAACAGTGTCCTGTGCTGGGGTCCTATGGACAGTGTCCTGTAGGTGGTGTCCTGTGGGCAGTGTCCTGTGTCCACTGATGAAATATTAGACCACCACCACCACCACCACTTGCCTTAGACTAGCTGCCCACCCTACATTCAAGTTTAAATGGACTCGTAATTATTATTACCAGTAGCTTGACCAGAGGAGGGTAGGTCCTCAGTGTGAGCCTTGGTTACTGCCAAAGTTTCTTCCTCAGCTAGGGTTAGAGTTAGGGAGATCCTCTGTGCCACTGTCGCCCTGGCCTCACTGTCCTGAGTGATTCCTTACATTTTTACATTTCATGTCAAATCTTTATCTTTACTGGAATTCCGTGAAGCTGCTTTTTTGACAACATCAGTTGTAAAAAGTGCTAGACAAATATATTTGATTTGATTTGATAGAGGATGGCAAACTCTGTCCCAAAACCTAGCACTGACTGTGTTAACTGTGTTAGCTGTTTAAACTGGCAGCATTCCAATGGATATATGTCCTCATGAGGCAGATTATTGAGACATTCTAGTTAGAGAGCAATTGCGTCATGGCTTGTTCCCATCCACTGCATGCAGCTGGTTTACCTAACTCACCTTAGCGCTCAGAAAGATTGATTCTAATCATCCTGTTTTTATTGTGATTTAATTATTTTAGCACTGGGAGAATATTGAAATTGATGGGAATTGTGATTGTTTTACATCATGGGTTTGCTTTTGCAAACGGCACCTAAAGTGTGCAGTGACAGATAATTTTAGAACTGCAGAGTGTCTATACAGAGTTGTAAATGGAGCTAAAAAATAAGTAGGTAATTTGAATGTTATTTGTGTATTTCAATGCTACAAGTGTGTATGCATTGTTACAGATATAATGGATTGATTTCATGGTAAATAATGATGGAAACAGTTCAAACATAAATACACAGGGAGCTAATATTATTAACTAAAAAGGATGACTCTGTATTTCCACATATTGCACCTTTAAGTGGAGATTGTCACTTGAAATTTTCACGCTCTGACATATATATGCACATGCCCAATCTAGATGTAGTATGCAAAATATGAAATTACCTGTATGACATTATTTCTGACCAATGATACTGTTAGTAAACTCCATCAGCTGTAAACCCTGGGCACTTGGAAGCATTGACATTTAAAGGTCTACAGGTTTTTGCTCCAAGTTCCTAACTGCAAAGTACAAGTATCTCTTTCTACCTAACAGCAAAGTACAGGTATCTTTAACACATTTTTTTATTATTTATGGCATTAAGTTCCAAGGGTATTCTGGATCCTCATTTTTACATGTTAAAAATGTTATGCTAGTTAGAAATGGCTTTTCCTTATGTTCATTCTGAAGTGATAAAAACCCTCTGGAGCTCATGGCCCATTGATCACATAACTTCCAACTGCACTTATGGACCACAACACAGCACAATAAGTCTACAGTTTCTGGTTATATGAGCCTTAAGATTTGGGAATGTGCTTTTATTTTAAATTTTTATTAGCATAAATTAAGATTATTTGGTCATGTATTGATTGTATACTAGTTTCAATTTTTAAATAATCAAAATATGGCACTAAGGACAGGTTTCGCTGAGGTCTGCTTAGAACATCTGGAAGTTGCCTGCAAGTAAAAGTTGTACAATTTGGCAAGGACCTTGCTGGACAGTATTCTGTAGAAATTATCATGCTCCTGAGCTCTCCAACAGCTGTTTAAGTGCACGCTCAATGTTCATCCGGTGTCCCACCCGCGTCACCCCCAGTTCTGCTAAGTCATCCTTGGTAAGGGCAGGCAGATGAGCACCTTCAATCTCATGCTCCAAGAACCGGGCGCGATGCTCCCCAAGTCCCACGCTCTCTAACCACTCACCCACATCATACTTACTCCACAGTGCCAAGGGGCGCTGTCTGAAGGGTCGCAGGGCCAGTAGGGGGGCACCCAAGACTGGGGAGGGGCAAGGGGAAGCACAGGGTGAGGGGGAAGGTGAACGGCTGCGGGCACGGGCGCTGGCGCTCCTCATAACAAAGCGCACCTCCTTGGGTTCCTGCGGCAGGCTCAGGCTGGACGACTTCAGGATGGTGTGGTGGTGGTGGTGATGGTGTGGGCCAAAAGTACGCACGGGCCCCAGGGGTTCACTCCGCTCTGGGGTGGCTCCAGGGCTGGGGGTCCTGCGGGTCACTGGATAGCGGCTGCCGGGACGGATGGTGAAGGTTGTGCCATAATTCCTCTGAGAGATGGTGTGGAGCTCCCCAAGGCTGCTGAAGAGCCTGACAGGCATAAACGGGATATTGAGAGGGAGCGTTGTAAGTTAGGCCAACAAACCAAAACACTGAATCAGTACAGAAAGCTGTGAGAAAGCAGAAAGAAATTAGATGTGGGTTTGGCTTTACATGCTTTAATTTTTGTGCAGTGAAGAAATGGTTAGTGATATAAAAGCTGATATACATTTAAGTCTGTGGTTTTAATAACAGTATGCTACGTATTTTGAAAACTTCTGAATACAGCTTGAAGGTAAAAAGTACCTCAGCCCAAGATTTAGTAAAATACTGCATGGAATCCATGCTATTGTATTTGGAAGTGCAGTATGCACTTAAGGAGCTAGCTGTGGAAATAAAACATGAATGTAGTTCTTTAAGAGCTTAGTGTAAAGCCACGGTCACAGTAGACATCTGTGGTTCTCATCATTCTGAGAAATAAACAGCTGACAATGCAAACATTCATCCATTTGGTTGAGTTTACATAACAAACTGGCTACCTCACCAGCAATAACCAATAAAGACAAAAAAAAAAACATAAAACATATATCATCTCTCATCCAGCCTCATGTTTATGTACCATTATAATCATTGGCTTGGATTGTGTAGTATAAAATTTCATGATAACACATGAAAAAATTAATTAGGTTTCCTCCATTTTGGATCCCACCTCTCGACATCACTCTGGCCAAAGAAGGAATATTATTGGTCAAGGACACAAATTTACTTGTCCGTTTTTACCAAGCTTCAACTTGAAGTGAAGCTCCTGAAATATTTTCACCTGGACATTTACAGAGCTGAAATCAGTCATTGCACAGAATTCCTTAAAAAGCTCACAATATTTCACTGACTAAAGTCTAATGTCTAAAGTCTAATGTGACCGCAGCGTAATCATCAGGTTTAAAATTTGATAAACTGCAATGAGGAGCAGTGCTTAATTTCCCCAGCTTCAGCTGCGTTATAGTGAAACAGAAAGTTAGTTGGACGAAGATTCGTTTTACCCACAGAGCTAAAAACCTACGATTTACTCTCTTCTCCATTCTCCTCACATCTGCAGGGACATATAGACACACACACACACACACACACACAAGTGTGTTATGCAATTAAACAAGGTGTGAGAACAAGATGTATGTGATGGATTTCAACAGCTGTGTGGTGGTGTGTGTTACATCAAGGTGTAGAAAGGCTGACTGTGCTACATGCAAGAGTGTCATTTTTTCAAGTCAAATGTGTGCAGGCCTGTGTGCAGGCCTTTGTGCAACTCACTGATGTGTCTTACCTGGCACCACCCACTGGGGACCTCCTGCCAGGGTCGAGTGGTGCTCCCATTGGTGGTTCCTCTCCTAAAGAATGTGTGTCTTTACTCAGTAACTCGGCCCCCATTGCAGCAGGCCTACTATCATCAGCCAAACCCATCTGAGCCCTGGGCTCCTCTCCCCAAAGTTTGGAGCGTCTTTGGAACAGGTAGCGTGGGCGGGCTGGGCTTGTGCTGGGAGGGTGTGGAAGCAGCTCACTATCTGATGACTGTTTAAGAAGTGGGTCCCTGAGATGGACGGGGCGGCCTCGCCCCACTCCACAACGTGGCTTGCTGGCGTGAGCAGAGTCTGTGCTCTCAGAAGACAAAGTGGACATGCTGGAGACTGTGGAAACAGTACTTGTAGTCTCCATGTGAGGGTCCTCTACACCAGAGTCTGCTGTGGAATCACTTACTTTGCCAGATGAGGTCTTGGCTATGGAAGGCCGGGATGCCCCTGGAGAAATGCTGAGAGTGGCTTTGGGTGTTTCCTTTATTAGAAGGCCATTGGCGAAGGGTTGAGGTGGAGGGACAATGCCAATCTTCCGAAGCTCCTCTCTGGTTTCTTCATCGCTGGATGAGAGCAATGCAGGGGGCAAGGTAACTGTGTAAGGTTCAGCTTCCTCCTCTGAACTCATGGTCATGCTCCGTCCTGCCAAGTTAGAGAGGGTTGGTGCAGGTGAAGGCATGGAAGGTGGAACAGCAGGTTGGCTGTGCTCAGCATCCATTAGTGCAGGTTGTACAATCTGCACGGTTGGTGGCACCATTGCCTCTTCTAAACTTCTCCCAGATCCTGGGCTGCCACTCGTTACCTGACTAGCTGTTTCTGTAGTGATACTAACAGGCTCATCCCTCCAGGTTTCGGAAGGTGAGGTCTCAAGAGCAGCTGGGGGCGTGACACCTCCCTCTGTCTCTGGTCTCTCCACTGCTCTGCCCTGAGTGGGTGATGGCGAGGGTGTGGGTGTAGGCGTAGGGGTGGTCCGCCCACTGAGAGCTCGCTCTCGTGCAGCCAGTGCAAGTGCTAAGGGGGAGGAGGGATCCAGAGGCCTTCCAGTGAGAGGATGGATAAAGGTAGAGCCCCCTGGTGGAGGACCAGGAGAAAGCATTGGTGCCGGAGGAGGCAGTTCTGCTAGCTCATCCACAGAGTGCGACTGGGACAACAAGGGGGTGGTTTGAGGTTCTGTGGTGGCCCCCTCCACTGACAGAAATACACTGGGCCTGCGACGAGCCCCAGGAGGCGTGATCCTGGCCCTTTCGGAGAGCACTTGCTGCTGAAACTGCTCCGCTCGGCTGCTGTGGGGGATCCGTGCTCCTCCTAGAGGAGATGGATCCCTAGCTGCCTGGGCAGATGCCCCTTCCTCTACCTGGCCTTGTTTGACTAATGGGCTCTTTCTACGCTGAGGCTTGGCAGGGGTATAGACCGCACTCAAGCGGCCCACGTTGGCATATGGGTTCTCAACCGCCTGGCCGCGTCTACGACCACGCTCAGGAGGAGCAGACCCAGAGGTAGGTGTTGCTGGTCGGGGAATTGGGGCAGGCTCTACAGGAAGGTGGGCAGTGTCCTGAAGAATGATCATAGACCGAGCCTTTCGCTGTCTTTCTGTGGTGACAGGACCGTGGAGCTTGGGTTCAGCCCCGGGCCGGAAGCTCGAGCGAGTCTGATTGGCTGCGCGTGCTGGGGGTGGCGGTGGCAAGAATGATGGGGGAGGACCAGAGTCCAAAAAGTAGGGTGTTGGTGGGGGAGGAGGCGCAGTTTGTGGAGGAGGTGGGATGCTGTCTTGTCGGAAGCTGTCGGTCATTGAAGAACTTCTGGGGAAGCGATGCTCTCCAATCAAAGCTGATATTCTCTCATCTTCTGGTGCACCTGAACAAAATTGGCAGACATAAAAATACCACATGTGACAAAGAAAGAGTGCTGTATCAGTAATATTCTTAAGTACTGAGTGAATACACCTCGACTATTTTCAAACAAATCTGTTCACAAACACAGTTCAGGAAAAAAAACACGCTTCATTCTTAATATCTGTTTGTATCAAGCTACAAAGTGTATGACTTTTGATGCTTCCATCAGTGAGAGAAACAAGAGATGTGTTGGTTAGTTTGACTATAAATATTGATGAGTGCATATATCCACTGAATTCGTTGTGAACCTTCCTTAGAATATTATATATTATAATATATATTATAATATTAGACACCATGGGGCCATGGTCTACTGAGAATCCAGAAGATGAAATAGTAGTGAAAACAACATAAAAGACATAATCCCAGAAGGAAAGATACAGGATGTTTTTAAGGAAGGTGATCCACCTTCCTAACACTAACATCTCTCCTCTGCTTCACCTTCTTTATCAAATAAAAATTACAGTAATAGTTAAATTTATTTCATCTATTTATTTTTTCATATTTTTGTGCATTATTAAATATGTTATTTTAAATTAGTTAAAATAGGCAACACATACACTTAATTTGTCTTGAAATGCCTTATAATATGTATGTTTGTGAGTCTGGAATGGATTAATATAAAAATATATTCCGTTTTCATACAACAAACAGATTATGCTCGTGAGCCAGGGATCCACTGTAGATTGAGACTGCGATCAAGCAGCAGCCAATATATCAGTAATGGGAGAATCTCATAATGTCTTTACATATAATCCTCATTTTACCAAAGGATTTGGTGCGGGACATCCCTCGAGGCAACTGCATGTGGCTTTTGTCCACACCAAGAGAAACTCCTGCAGGTACTGGGATTCCTTGCCTCTCAAACAGATTCTACATATGCACACACATACATACACACACACGCACACACACACAAACACACGCCAAATGTAAGGTTTTTAAATAGGTCATTCTTGTCTTTTACAATGGCATCCTCTATCTGTGTCTTACACTGATCTCAGCTTGCGTGATGCGTCGGCTGGTTGGTCTTGGTTTCACAGTGGCTGTTCTGGGGTCTGGCTCTGAAGGTCGTGGCCTCATCACCACCACAGGCTCCTTAGGTGAGCTCAACATCTCATCCAACTTCTCTGTGAGGGATACAAACAAAAAACACACTCAAACACACTGTGGCCACAAGACGCCTCACTCAAACACACACTTCATCAACTAACACAAAATCACAGACACACAGATCATTCCCAGAAGTCCTTGGGAGTCATATACACATAATGAGAAAAGAAACAGACCCAAGCACACATACATTTTTCTAATGGCTCGAGGAAAATCACAGAGTTTACAGATCATGACACCACACACAAGCAAAAAGAAGATCAACAGGCTCATGACAGACATGCGCAACAGCTCACAACACCAGCTCACAGAAATCACAGAGCCCATTTAAAATCAAGACATGGCGACGATGTCTTGTCTTACCTCCCCTCCTTCTCCTTGACGCTTGTGGATAAGAAGCAGGAACATTTCTACAGTGCCTGATTGAGCTCACACAATCAACACAATCTGTGCTGCTGATGCTATGTTCGTTTTTGTAGGGTATGAATTTGCATAAATCAAGTACACAGTAGTGTAACTGTCTATGCTATGACTAGCTTTAACATCTTCATTATTAGAGAGGACATATTAGGAAATCTGCCTTTTCCATTCATGTTCATAATATGGAGCCCACCAACCCACACACTGTAAAACAAGACCCACCAGTCATTTATCTTTGTGCTGCCTAAGTCAGAAAACATGGGATAAAACGAGCCGTTCTGATTCTGCTCCGCTTCTGACATCAAGTGCAGAGACTTTAGAATGGTCCCGCCCCTTCGTCTGAGTCTGTCCAATCACAGCGCTGGACCCTCGTTTATGTGAGAGCACAAAGACCAGGTTAAATGCAACAAAACAGACACAACGAGCGCGGAGAAATAAGAGCACTGAGTAAAAACGGAGAAAACGAGGACGGAGAAGAAAGAGAACCGAGCGAAAAGAGCTAAAAACCAGAGCTTCTGCTCCTCGCTCCTCACTGCTGTGCGCTCGGGGTCGGGGTGAACAGCGAGCGGCTCATTATCATTTAAAGGAACAGGTGCTGAAAGCGGGCGTTCTGAACAGGGGCTGTTTACACAGGGGGAGAACACTGCTGTGGGGCTCGTGGGGTTTGGAGCAAAGCAGGTCGCAGAAACAGAACTGTGTTCCACTGTGTGTGTGGGGGGGGGGTTATGCACAATTTAACACAATTTAATTGTGTTATTTAATGTCAATTTAGGTGCAGTACTATTTGTGTGCCTCTTGATAATTATGTTGTTATCAATTTCCAAAAATGGGTGATAATTACATCTGCAATGAAAAACATCACCTACAGGATTTAATCATAGTTGGAGCGGAATGGGCAATAAAGTGTTTTTTTTTTTTTTACAGTTGCTATCAAGCATTTACCTGAGACACTTTTTCTAAACTCTTAATACAGCAACACAACTACATCCTGCAAGTTGCCAAACAGTTCATTTTTCTATGCAAAACCCAAAATTTTCATTAAATACCGACTCTATATTTCAAAATGAAACAATACTTCCCCTACATACACTAACTCTATAAAAACATGGCAAACCCACAAGTAAATCTTTCTGTTCAAGAGGAATATACAGTCAATCATAACACAACGACTGCCAAAAACTAACAGTAGATGGCATTACAGTAACAGCTTTACTTTCCATATGTCAGTTCTACCAGCAAAAATGAGACGTTATGATATCCACTGTAATTCATTGTCTTTTTCCTGAAAACTGCTACATATTTTGCTTCAGTGTCAAATGAGTTCCTTTTTTGTAATATACTTTCAGCATGTAAGTGAATAGACAAAAAAAAAATTATATCATGACCCTAAAATGACCAACAAAAATATCCAAAATACGGCATTTGGTCCCAAATGTGTAAAAATGAAATAAACAGAATGTGTAAAAAAACACAAAGATCACACTGTTTCAATTTCACCTTTTTCCAGGCATTACTTTTTTTCTCTCCCTTGCTTTTATCTCACTGTTTATCGGTTGTTCCATATATGTAGCCTTTCAGCTGAAGATGTTCCAGAAGTAGGAGTTTTACACTTTATTTAAGGTTTTGAATACATTAGGTTTTCATTTATGTCGTGCTCTGTGCAAGCATTTGAAAATGAGACAAGAAAGCTTGTGAGTGAATGAATGTTTGAGGAAATTAATATATATAAAAGTGAATGAGTGAGTGAGTGAGTATGTAAATGAGTGCTATTGGCATTTGTGAGTTAAAATGTATAGGGCAAGTGTGTATATAAAATGAGTGGGTGCAAATTTCCCAAAAAACTGGCAATGGGGGCATTTGAATACTTCTGGTGTCAACAAATACCGAAGCGTAGACAAAGAAGCAAAACAATGTTGAATTGAAAATGTTCTCTGTCATCTGTCCAACCCAGAACCATCTCTCTCTTTATAGTTCACACTTCTTAGTTTTAATAAGGAACAAATAAAACTTTTAAAAAAGAAGTGTTCACAGACACTTGTCTCTGATTTCACATGGGATTCACTAATCCGAGATTCTCCATAAAGGTGTCGTTTTCAGTTTCTGAGCTAATTTGTTAAAATTGCCACCTTCACATACTTAAGGATGGAATGTGAAGGGAGTTTTGCTCCCAGAGGGACACAGGGAGACTCTCAGTCCACAGAAACAAGATGAAACAGAGTGAGCAGGTTGTGTTCTGCTGTTTAAAAAGAAGAAAGTTGATGCACACTTTCTGGAAGATGTGTGTGCCCCCTTCAGGCTCTCTCTAGTACAGCACTGCTAGCAATGGAGGAGCATTATTCTACAGGAACTTCTGTGAAACAGGGCAAACCAGTGTGTATGTGTGTGTGTGTGTGTGTGTGTTGTCATGATTTGTGTATCTTACCCATCTCTTCCAGCTCTGCCGTCATGCTTTTGGAGCGCAGGGTGAGGCTGGTGCTGGGGTCTCTCTTGGGAGGAGGAGGAGCTAAATGTCATGGTAGATAAAGTGGTATCAGGTAGGCCACAGTTTACAAGAAAAATCTGGGATTTCCTAAATGCATGTGGTGAGCTTTTCTCGTGATTATTGATGCATACCCTTTTTACGGACAACATCTCCAGTGTCAGGTTTGCGTGTCACAGACACCACTTTCATAAGGAGACGACTCCCACCCTGTCGAATCAGAGAGACCACCTGCCTGTGTCCCACTTTTACCACGCTCACTCCATTCACCTACGGGAGTGATGTATACAGAGAGACAGGGAGCTTGTTATTTCATTTCATTCATTCATTTTTAATGATAACAAGATGTGAATACTCAGCATGGTATGGGGCAAGTGTTAGGCCTACAGTTTGTACTCACACACACACACTCAGAGTTTTATAGTCTATTTATAGTCTAACAATAAGTTACAGTGTGACTTCTCAAAACACACACACACACACACACACACACACACACACACAGAGAACACAGAGAGTTACAGTCTGACCTCTCAGAAACACTAATACACACACACACACACACACAGAACACAGAGAGTTACAGTCTGATCTCTCAGAAACACTAATACACACACACACACACACACAGAACACAGAGAGTTACAGTCTGATCTCTCAGAAACACTAATACACACACACACACACAGAACACAGTGAGTTACAGTCTGACCTCTCAGAAACACTAATACACACACACGCACGCACACACACACGCACACACACACACAAAGAGAACACAGTGGATAAGGACATGCTGAATGACTGATGTGAATAACCAGTGGAGAGTCCATAGGCATCTGCACATTAAATTAAAAAAAAACATTTTTTTTTTCAATTTAAAAATATGTGAGGCCATAATGCTCAGATTCACAGCAGAGGGCTCCACTGTTTGGTCTATTATTGGTTTTTGGTTTACTGAGCTGTTTATGTAGCAGATGAACCATGACCAGGGCACAATCACTAGCTCAAGCTTCTCGTTCAGATTTAGGGAGATGAGGAGTCTGAAACCTTGAGGAAGAGCCATCTGTGGAGGCCCAGACAAAACGAGCAGGCACCTGTTTATACGACATAAACAAACATCCCATGACAGATATTTCCACATATGCCTTAGTACCGGAGCCTATCACCTCTATGAGGAAATCCCCTGTTCGTAGTCCGGCCCTCCATGCCACCCCCTCCAGGTCCACAGATTCCAGGTACTGCAGCGCAGGGAAAGCAGGAGTCGGTGTGAACTCTTCAATGGGAGTTTCAGCTGATAACAGGAAATGTACACAGAGACTGTCAGCATGACATGCACGCGTGTTTGTGAGTCCATGCAGATGGGTGTATGAGTTGTAGGAGTAGCAGACCTTTAGCCCCTCGTAGAACAAAGCCAAATCCTTCACTGTCTCTCTTCTGCAGCGTAGCACTTTTCTCCTCAATGACGTAATCACTGGAGACAAGCACACAAAAGTAACAACACAGAAATTACACCTACATTCCTGATTAAATATCTCAAGCAATGGAAAAGACAAAGAGTGAGGTTAAAGGAGAGATGCCGTACCTGTAGGAGGTATAGTTATCATAGGAGCCAACAGTGTAATGCCTAAAAAGCCTCTTGGTGCGGTCCTCCCTTGTCTCTGCAAAAACAGATGAATTATGGGTCTAATAACTCTATACTAAACTGTAATAACCTAAACTGTACTAAGCTTCACTAATTAGACAAGGGCAAACTGATTTGGCACAGAGTGGATTAGTGAAAAATAAATAAATATGTTGTTGCAGGGGGTGATCTGATTTGATGGGATCCCATTGTGAGGAATTGGACAGGTCTTTATATTCCTGCTAGAAATTAGAAAATATGCTCTCGAATTTGCAGTAGGATCAGGCCCAAATGCAGTTTTAAGTTAAACTGAGATCAAAACTACATTGTGCATCTGAAAACAATGAAGTGTGTGTTCTTACCAAGGCGTGGGTCATACTGCCTCAGCTGGACCTCCTCTACGCAGTGAGCAGGAAACCAACCAGTTCGCCCTTTAACTGAGCCTTCCCAGAATCCTCCCTCACCTATGCTCAACACTGGGAGAGAAATGGAGTTAACAGACACAGTTTCTGAAATTAACAAATGCTCATCTCAAACCAACACATCTACAGTGTGGTGAAAAATTATTTGTCCCCTCCTGATTTCATTTTGGGTCGGCACAGTGGCGCAGCAGGTAGTGTCGCAGTCACACTCCTCCGGGTGCTCAGGTTTCCTCCCATAGTCCAAAAACACACGTTGGTAGGTGGATTGGCGACTCAAAAGTGTCCGTAGGTGTGTGTGTGAGTGAATGTATGTGTGTGTTGCCCTGTGAAGGACAAATTATCCACTATTTCTAATTGGTAAAAATAAAGAGGTGAACATTTTCAGACATGGCTTGTCTTCCAAAGGCTGACAGTTTCTCAGTAGCAAGATTACAAATCATGGATTGGTGTTCAAGAATAGAATGTTTTTGGAAATCACTTCACAATTCTTGAGGCTTCAGTAAATATTGGGACTTTTAGACTGTTCTTACTGCCAAGTCATAAAGCAATGTGCCCTCGTTATTCAGGGAAGATCAAGAACACCACCTATTTTCAAAATGATAACATTCCATTAAGTAAGATTTGAACCATGATAGGGCTGTCTCTGTGATTACAACCATATTTTCTAACCTTTCTAGGTGAATACTGAGGTCTAAAATATCAAAAGCTGCACTAAGGTCAAGAAGCACCAAAGTATACATTGTCAATGAATACAGAGGCAAGAAGGAGATCGTTTGTTATCTTGACTAGAGCTGTTTCAGTGCTATGATGTGGACTGATTCCAGATTGGAATTTTTCATATATATGATTCTTATGTAGATATGAACTAACTTGTTGGGCCACAGTTTTTTTAAGATCTTGATTAGAAATGGCAGATTAGAAACAGGCCTGTAATTAGACAGTGTACTAGCATCAAGATTTGGTTTCTTCATCATAGGTTTAATAACTGCTAGTTTAAAAGCTTTGGGTACATGGCCCAGGCTAAGGGATGAGTTTACTATAGTTAAAAGAGGATTGATAATAGTAATTTTGTGGGAATTGCATCAAGTGTGCAAGTTGTACAGTTTGCGAAGGTGATAATCTTATCTAGTTCTAACTGTGGGAGTGGGTAAAAGGTTTCAAGTCTTTCTTTTACAATTATGTTATGTTTTATATCAGTCACATCAGATGACAGTCAGGTCGGGTTTAATACTGTGGTGTGAGTTTGTTGTCTAATATTCTTTATTTTATTATTTTCACAGTCCATACAGACTTTACTCATGAGAGTTGCTGGAAATTTGTGGTTCAGTACCTGCCTGATATTTGTAGTTCTAGAAAGCACACTAAACAGTGGTCTAGGATTATTTTTTATTATTGGAGGTCAGCAAGGCCAGGCCTGAGTGAGCATTATTGAGGGCATTTCTATACTCTATAAGGCTGTCCTTCCAGGCAGAGTGGAAAACTTCCAGCTTAGTTGACCTAGTTTTTGTGCTGTTTGTTTTAAGGTACGGGTTTTATCATTGTACCATGGGGCGAGCTTTTTCGGTCTCATATTTTTTTTTAAGTGGCACTGCTTTTTCTAAAGTAGATCGACAGGCATTTTCTAAGTTGTCAGTTAGTACATCTAGCTCCAGTCATTGGGTCTGATGGAGTGGGAACTGGGGTAGATATTTCTGGGAGGTTTCCTATTAACTGTAGGTGTGGTAGATGGTTTATTGAAAGCTTTGTGGAATAGTGAGGGGACGAACATATATTATGGCTAAGACAAGCTCATATGAAATTAGGGAATGGTTGGAGATTGGTGAGGTTTGTGGTTTAATGTAAAGTTTGTCTATGTTCACACCTAGTGTCAAAACTAAATCTAAAGTGTGACTACAGTAGTGTGTAGGCCCCGTTATATTTTGAGTAATACCAATAGAGTCTAAGATTGAAGTAAATGCCTTTTTTAGTGGGTCATCTGCCTTCTCAAAATGGATATTGAAATTTCCTACAATTATCATTGCACACAGCTAGGTTTGCAGCGATATAATTAGGGCAAAGACACAGTCTCTATACAGTTGAATCTAGGTGACGCCTCAAGGTAGTTTGCTGATGGTCGGTTTAGCCTTTGTGTCTGTGGCCTCTCCAAACTCCTCAGATGATCTGGAGTTTGCTTCTGCAATTGCCACAGCTGCAGCCTTTTTCACCTGCTTGTACCCATCTGCGGAATTGGGAGTTCCATGAGCCAGCCAAGCTCAAAAAGTCTCCTTCTTCTGCTTGACAGCTTCCCTCACCCCTGGTGTTCATAAACGTGTTCTTGGGTTGCCACCATAACAGGCACTGACAAGCGTTGACCACAGCTATATGCACCTGCTTCCACAATGTAAATCCAGAATAAGGTCCATTCAAACTCCATTCCCCCTACTTCCTCCAGATCATGTGAGAAGTTCTTTCTGAGGTGAGAGTTGAAATCCATCCATACAGAGTCCTCTGCCAACTTTTCCCAGCACACCCTCACTATATGTTTGGGCCTACCAGGTCTGTCCGGCAGCTTTCCCCACCATTGGATCCAACTCACCACCAGATGGTAATCAGTGGAAAGCTCAGCCCCTCTTTTTACCTGTGTCCAAATCATGTGACCTCAGATCAGAAGACATGACCACAAGTTCTATTATTATGAGCCACCTTGTGTTTGAACATGGTGTCCGTTATGGACAAACCATGACTAGCACAGAAGTCCAATAACATCACACCACTCAGGTTTAGATCAGGAGACCTTTCCTCCCAATCACTCCTCTCCAGGTTTCCCAGTCATTGCCAACAAGAGCATTGAATTACCTAAACAATAGAGTCAGTGCATAGAATCCTCTCTAGAACTCCACTCCCTACCTCCAAGAAGGCAGAATACTCTGAGCTGCTGTTCGGTGCATACACACACACACAACAGTCAAAGTTTTACTCTCTGCAAGCCAGAGCCACATTGAGGCGACCCTCCTATTTACTGGGACAAACTCCAACTGTACAGCCAGCAGTCTGGGACTTGTGAGTATCCCCACACACCCCCGGCGCCTCTCCCCCTGTACAACTTCTGAGTAGGAGACAGACCAACCCCCTGCACAAACTCTGGCTCCTCACCCCCCAATGAGGCTCTGTTCCATGTGCCGAGAAGCAGTCTCTGCTGAGAAGTCAAGGGCACCTTCGTCCACGCTCTGGGCATTGAAACCCCCCAACCCCCTCTCTGGATCTTGCAGGTAGTGAGCCCACACAATCCTCGCACATGGCCTTTTCGGGACCCCGGCCAGGTCACGGTGATAGAGGAGTCCCTGCTTGTGCACATTCACACCACGCAGAGTGAAATAAATCTGAGCAGAATCAGAGCTCTCCGTGTATCTCGTTTCACTGTAGAAATGATGCACAAGGTTTTCTGTCCTGTTGGGGACGCCATTTGTTTCTGAATGAGAGCAAGAGCTAACCCAGAGCTGAATGTTGAGTGCTCAGAGCAGAATGATAAACACATTCCATATGTTCATTATATTCCTGTTCATGTGTTCTGCTGTCCACAATACCATAAACACTCACTGACAATATTCATATTCTCAATAATCCATAAACACACTGCTCTGACGATATTAATATTTTCTATAATCCATAAAAACTCACTGACAATATTTATATTCTCTATAATCCATGAAAACTCTGCTCTGACAATATTAATACTCTCTATAATCCATAAAAACTCACTGACAATATTCATATTCTCTATAATTTATAAACACTCTGACAATATTCATATTCTCTATAATCCATGAAAACTCTGCTCTGACAATATTAATACTCTCTATAATCCATAAAAACTCACTGACAATATTCATATTCTCTATAATCTATAAACACTCTGCTCTGACAATATTAATTTTCTCTATAATCCATAAAAACTCACTGACAATATTCATATTCTCTATAATTTATAAACACTCTGACAATATTCATATTCTCTATAATCCATGAAAACTCACTGACAATATTCATATTCTCTATAATTTATAAACACTCTGCTCTGACAATATTAATACTCTCTATAATCCATAAGCACTCACTGACAATATTCATATTCTCTATAATCCATAAACACTCTGACAATATTAATAGTCTCTATAATCTATAAACACTCTTCTCTGACAATATTCATATTCTCTATAATCCATAAACACTCACTGACAATATTCATATTCTCTATAATCCATAAACACTCTGATAATATTAATATTCTCTATAATCCATAAACACTCTGACAATATTAATATTCTCTATAATCTATAAACACTCTTCTTTGACAATATTCATATTCTCTATAATCCATAAACACTCACTGACAATGTTCATATTCTCTATAATCCGTAAACACTCTGACAATATTAATATTCTCTATAATTCATAAGCACTCACTGACAATATTCATAATCTCTATAATCCATAAACACTCACTGACAATATTAATATTCTCTACAATCCATAAACACTCTGACAATAATATTACTCTCTATAATCCATAAACACTCACTGACAATATTCATATTCTCTATGATCCATAAACACTCTGACAATATTAATATTCTCTATAATCCATAAACACTCACTGACAATATTCATAATCTCTATAATCCATAAACACTCACTGACAATATTAATATTCTCTACAATCCATAAACACTCTGACAATAATAATACTCTCTATAATCCATAAACACTCACTGACAATATTCATATTCTCTATAATCCATAAACACTCACTGACAATATTCATATTCTCTATAATCTATAAACACTCTTCTCTGACAATATTCATATTCTCTATAATCCATAAACACTCACTGACAATATTCATATTCTCTATGATCCATAAACACTCTGACAATATTAATATTCTCTATAATCCATAAACACTCACTGACAATATTCATATTCTCTATAATCCATAAACACTCACTGATAATATTCATATTCTCTATGATCCATAAACACTCTGACAATATTAATATTCTCTATAATCCAAAAACACTCACTGACAATATTAATATTCTCTATAATCCATAAACACTCACTGACACTATTCATATTCTCTATAATCCATAAACACTCACTGACAATATTAATATTCTCTACAATCCATAAACACTCTGACAATATTCATATTCTCTATAATTCATAAACACCCCTTCAATATTAATATTCTCTATAATCTATAAACACTCTTCTCTGACAATATTCATATTCTCTATAATCCATAAACAATCTGCTCTGACAATATTCATATTCTCTATAATCCATAAACACTGAACTACAGCCACCTCTCTACTCTATCTACCATGAAGCCTCCATTCCCTGCATCTGCTTCAATCCACACCTTCACCCCTCTCCTTCACTCCACACCTTCACCCCTCTCCTACACTCCTCTCCACTCCTCTCCTACACTCCTCTCCTTCACTCCTTTGCTTCACTCCACACATTCACCCCTCTTCTTCACTCAGCGGAGGCACCCGCTGCAGTCACGTCTGTTGCACACACCCAGCCCCTGTTTGGGTGAGTGGACAGACGGAATGTAATTTCGCTGCAAGTTGTACTTGTATGTGACAATAAATGCAATTCATTCATTCATTCATTCATTCATTCACTCCTCTCCTTCACTCCTCTGCTTCACCCCTCTCCTACAGTCCTCTCCTTCACTCCTCACCTTCACCCCTCTCCTACACTCCTCTCCTTCACTCTTCTCCTTCACTCCACATGTTCACCCCTCTCCTTCACTCCTCTCCTTCACCCCTCTCCTTCACTCCTCTGCTTAACTCCATACCTTCAGACCTCTCCTTCATTCCTCTCCTACACTCCTCTCCTTTACTCCTCTTCTACACTCCTCTACTTCACTCCTCTGCTTCACCCCTCTCCTACACTCCTTCACTCCTCTGCTTTACTCATCTGCTTCACCCCTCTCCTACACTCCTCTCCTTCACCCCTCTCCTTCACTCCTCTGCTTCGCTCCTCTGCTTCACCCCTCTCCTACACTCCTTCACTCTCTGCTTCACTCCTCTGCTTCACTCCTCTGCTTCACTCCTCTCCTACACTCCTCTCCTACACTCCTCTCCTTAACTCCACACCTTCACCCCATCTCCTACACTCCTCTCCTTCACCCTTCTCCTTCACTCCACACGTTCACCCCTCCCCTACACTCCTCTGCTTCACTCCTCTGCTTCACCCCTCTCTTACACTCCTCTCCTTCACCCCTCTCCTTCACTCCTCTCCTTCACCCCTCTCCTTCACTCCTCTGCTTAACTCCATACCTTCAGACCTCTCCTTCATTCCTCTCCTACACTCCTCTCCTTCACTCCTCTGCTTCACCCCTCTCCTTCACTCCTCTGCTTCACTCCACACCTTTAGACCTCTCCTTCACTCCTCTGCTTCACTCCTCTGCTTCACTCCTCTGCTTCACCCCTCTCCTACACTCCTCTCCTTCACCCCTCTCCTTCACTCCTCTGCTTCACCCCTCTGCTTCACCCCTCTCCTACACTCCTTCATTCCTCTGCTTCACTCCTCTGCTTCACCCCTCTCCAACACTCCTTCACTCTCTGCTTCACTCCTCTGCTTCACCCCTCTCCTACACTCCTCTCCTTCACTCCTCTCCTTCACTCCTCTGCTTCACTCCTCTGATTCACCCCTCTCCTACACTCCTCTCCTTCACCCCTCTCCTTCACTCCTCTCCTTCACCCCTCTCCTTCACCCCTCTCCTTCATTCCTCTCCTTCACCCCTCTCCTTCACTCCTCTGCTACACTCCACACCTTCAGACCTCTCCTTCACTCATCTCCTACACTCCTCTCCTTCACTCCTCTGCTTCACCCCTCTCCTATACTCATTCACTCCTCTCCTTCACTCCTCTGCTTCACTCCTCTCCTTCACTCCTCTCCTTCACTCCTCTGCTTCACTCCTCTCCTTCACTCATCTCCTTCACTCCTCTCCTTCACTCTATACGTTCACCCCTCTCCTGCACTCCTCTGCTTCACTCCATACCTTCAGACCTCTCCTTCATTCCTCTCCTACACTCCTCTGCTTCACTCCTCTGCTTCACCCCTCTGCTTCACCCCTCTCCTACACTCCTTCACTCTCTGCTTCACTCCTCTGCTTCACTCCTCTGATTCACTCCTCTGCTTCACTCCTCTCCTTAACTCCACACCTTCACCCTATCTCCTACATTCCTCTCCTTCACCCTTCTCCTTCACTCCACACGTTCACCCCTCCCCTACACTCCTCTGCTTCACTCCTCTGCTTCACCCCTCTCTTACACTCCTCTCCTTCACCCCTCTCCTTCACCCCTCTCCTTCACTCCTCTGCTTAACTCCATACCTTCAGACCTCTCCTTCATTCCTCTCCTACACTCCTCTCCTTCACTCCTCTGCTTCACTCCACACCTTCAGACCTCTCCTTCACTCATCTCCTACACTCCTCTCCTTCACTCCTCTGCTTCACCCCTCTCCTACACTCCTCTCCTTCACCCCTCTCCTTCACTCCTCTGCTTCACCCCTCTGCTTCACCCCTCTCCTACATTCCTTCACTCCTCTGCTTCACTCCTCTGCTTCACCCCTCTCCAACACTCCTTCACTCTCTGCTTCACTCCTCTGCTTCACCCCTCTCCTACACTCCTCTGCTACACTCCACACCTTCAGACCTCTCCTTCACTCATCTCCTACACTCCTCTCCTTCACTCCTCTGCTTCACCCCTCTCCTATACTCATTCACTCCTCTCCTTCACTCCTCTGCTTCACTCCTCTCCTTCACTCCTCTCCTTCACTCATATCCTTCACTCCTCTCCTTCACTCCTCTCCTTCACTCTATAAGTTCACCCCTCTCCTACACTCCTCTGCTTCACTCCATACCTTCAGACCTCTCCTTCATTCCTCTCCTACACTCCTCTGCTTCACTCCTCTGCTTCACCCTTCTCCTACACTCCTCTCCTTCACCCCTCTCCTTCACCCCTCCCCTTCACCCCTCTCCTTCACCCCTCTCCTTCACTCCTCTGCTTAACTCCATACCTTCAGACCTCTCCTTCATTCCTCTCCTACACTCCTCTCCTTCACTCCTCTGCTTCACTCCTCTGCTTCACTCCACACCTTCAGACCTCTCCTTCACTCATCTCCTACACTCCTCTCCTTCACTCCTCTGCTTCACCCCTCTCCTACACTCCTTCACTCCTCTGCTTCACTCCTCTCCTACACTCCTCTGCTTCACCCCTCTCCTACACTCCTTCACTCCTCTGCTTCACTCCTCTGCTTCACCCCTCTCCTACACTCCTCTCCTTCACCCCTCTCCTTTACCCCTCTCCTTCACTCCTCTCTTTCACCCCTCTCCTTCACTCCTCTCCTTCACCCCTCTCCTTCACTTCTCTGCTTAACTCCACACCTTCAGACCTCTCCTTCACTCATCTCCTACACTCCTCTCCTTCACTCCTCTGCTTCACCCCTCTCCTACACTCCTTCACTCCTCTGCTTCACTCCTCTCCTACACTCCTCTGCTTCACCCCTCTCCTACACTCCTTCACTCCTCTGCTTCACTCCTCTCCTTTACCCCTCTCCTTTACCCCTCTCCTTCACTCCTCTCTTTCACCCCTCTCCTTCACTCCTCTCCTTCACCCCTCTCCTTCACTTCTCTGCTTAACTCCACACCTTCAGACCTCTCCTTCACTTATCTCCTACACTCCTCTCCTTCACTCCTCTGCTTCAGACCTCTCCTTTACTCATCTCCTTCACTCCTCTGCTTCACTCCTCTGCTTCACCCCTCTCCTACACTCCTCTTCACCCCTCTCCTTCACTCCTCTCCTTCACCCCTCTCCTTCACTCCTCTGCTTAACTCCACACCTTCAGACCTCTCCTTCACTCATCTCCTACACTCCTCTCCTTCAGTCCTCTGCTTCAGTCCTCTGCTTCACCCCTCTCCTACACTCCTTCACTCCTCTGCTTCACTCCTCTGCTTCACTCCTCTCCTTCACTCCTCTCCTTCACTCCTCTCCTACACTCCTCTCCTTCACTCCTCTCCTTCACTCAACTCCTTCACCTGTCTGCTTCACGCCACACCTTCACCCCTAAAGGCATGGACCTTTACTAAAGACCTTCGTGACCCACACAGACCCCACCACTGCTCCTCCCTGCTGTTTTCAATTAAAATTCTATTATTTATCATGTGTTTGATCAGAGGAGAATGATCCACTGCAAGTCTTGGTTCCTCCAAATTTCTTCCTTCAGCTTTTAGGGAGTTTTTCTTGCCATAGTCTCCTTCTACTGCTCACCTGGGGTTATTAATTATTCATTATTAAAGGTTAATAATTATTTTCGCAGAGTTGGTGTATGTGTTGTACACATGTTCCTAATACTCTGATTGTCTTATATACCTTTTACAACAAGGATCTGAAATGTGTGTGAGATGTTAGAAAAAATGAAAGCAGGAGGGTTACACACAGTTTTTTTACTGCTCTGTAGCTTTTCACATCAAGGCACATGCTGGACTTGCAGGGGTCACATGTCAGTGACATGAATCATGACGGTGCATGAGATAATTAACTGAATGGAAGGATATATTCAATATACACTGATCAGCCCTAACATTTATAATGACATCCCTGTTTCTTCTCTCACTGTCTGGCTCCTCTGACAACTCTGGTCACTCCAGCATACTTTGTTACCCCTCTTTCCCCTTTTTCCTCAATGGTCAGGACTCCCACAGAGAAGGGATGATTTGCATGGTGAGGTGAGCTGAGAGAATCAACAGTAAGTGTAGAAACAAGGAGGGTTTTTTATTTATTTGTTTTATTGCTGACCGCTGTATATTATGTACTAACCCTGTTTTTATTTTCTTCACACATTTGAATAATGAGGTCAATAAAGCTAACCCTAAGCATTCACTTTGTTCAAGTGTACTTTATTTATAAGGCTGATAATAACTGAGTAAATATTATGAAGTTGATTGAGTGGTAAACTCTTAAGAAACAGGACGGTAAGGAATACTGACCTTTAACCCTCTCCCCACGGTTGAGTGTGATCTCACCATCACCCTGCGGAGTGTGTGAGCTGACAGCGATGAAGGTGCGTCCTGGCACAGCACTGTACAGTCTCCGTTTTGACCCTCGCGATACAGCGGGGGGACTGGGCTCCCTCTGCACAGGGCTCCCAGGGCTGAAACACACACACACCACACACACACACACCAGGGTTACATCCTTACCACTGGGGTCTTGACTAACATCTGTATGTCAGTGTGTATAAGAATCTCAGAATCATTCTTTCATTCTTCTTTCATTCTGGAAGATTTCAGCTAGGATTCTCTGAAAATCTGAGACCTCAGTGGACAGTGTGAACACAGCTGAAAGATTGGGATCAGATCCTGAAAGCCTTTATTTTTGTGTATCTAACTTTTCTACCTACTGCAGCACTGAGAATGATCCACCACCACATCACACCTTCTCTGTGGAGGTCCTGAGCGCTGAAGAACAGTGTGAAAGGGTAATAAAGTATGCAAGTGTAGAACCGAAGTGGACAATGGAGCTGTGAAAATAAACACTCAGCATATAAATAAGAAGGTGGCTTTAATGTTATGGCTGATCCATGAATATCAGACTATTTTCCAGGAGATAAAAACAGCTTGGAAAGTGATCAGGGACATGGTCAGCATCCTCCAAATCAGCCAGGCCCACCTGAGGTGTCCACGAGTCTGTCTCCTGAGGCTGCGTGTGTGCGTGTGTGCCCCCTGTGGGCTGCGCTGGGCAGGCGAGGTGTCTTCAGGTTCCAGTGGGGGCAGGCTGTGCAGGGATGGGGCAGGCGAGGGCGCAGGCAGACTCTCGTCCAGAGCATTGTCGCTGGCCGAACGCATCAGGGAGCGGCGCGGTGACACGCAAACCCCACGGCGCCGTGATGAGTAAGAGGGACTCTCCCTGAAAGGCACTGCGACAGAGAGACAGTCTCACACACATACACACCATCGACCCAGGGTCACTTACACATACACAGAGTCAAGGGTCTGTGTATTCTCTGAAATCCCAGTACATGGTACCGGGCATTTGTTGCAGGTGGTAAACATGCAGGTAACAAAGACTTTACTCCACACACACTTCAATTGCACTCTCACAAACACACGTACACAGATGTGAAATACACGGGCATCGTTCTACACCACCTTAAGAGCTATGTGAAGCAAATTTAGAAATGGTTAGTTCAGAATAAGTCTTAAACTATGATTATGTTTTAAGAAAAATAGGATGATCCCCACTGAGAGGTTCAGAGATCACAGAATAGGAAAAGGAAAAGTAGGAAAGAGATTGAAAGGGTGTATGGAATAGATTCATGGACAACCCAGAGACTATGACTCTACCCAGAGCAGAAAGACTATGAACAGAATAAACAAAAATAAATATATATTATATTAAGTGTGTCTCACACACACACACACACAGACCATATAGAGATTACAAAAAGATGATTCAGAGATTACATCAAGATCACACAGAGGAGCAATGAAACTTACACGCAGGGCACACGCAGGTTATAATGATGTCACATTAAATCTTTCCTGTAGCTTTCGTTATTTCAGCCAAAACACACTTAAGGTTCATTTCTGCTGCCTTTGTGTGAAAATGAATGCTCAAAGAGATACACAATGCCGTTTCTGCAGTGCTGAGCTCAGAATAGCAATGACAGAGTCTATGTTTCCATATTTACAGCTCAGTGCAGCACCACAATGATTTTGAAAATATTACTTAGTGTTGCTTTAAAACATCACAATGTGGACAGAGATGTCTTTTCTCTAATAAAAGGAATTGAAGACAAAAGTCATGCTCAACTCGCTGCTTCACTGGGCGCCTCGCTGCTTCACTGGGCGCCTCCCACCCACCCACACCCCTCAACACATCGACCATGAGCCCTGACTGGAGTTTTGGGCTACACTGCTCTCTGCAGGTTTCCAGTGGTGCTGCTCCATTTCACCACATTCACAACCTTCTGGGAAATGTGTAAAACCAAAAGCATTTAAAATGACACAGGGCACAGACAGAAGGCATTTTAATGCTGAGCACAAATGAACCCTTAGGAATTTAAGTACGAATGATAATGTACCAAAGTTATCTCAACCCGATATCATCAAACACACCTCCTTCAGTCTGGGGCTGGTGCAATATTTACACCTTTGAAACCCACACTGATCGGATCAGAACTTTCTTGGAAACTTTATAGTCACTTCATGATAATCGAGATGGCACAGACTCTGTAACAGCCACTGGCTTCAAAAACGACAAATGACTCTGTTAGTCCAGCTCTCCCTGATCCACGGGCTAATGCAGCAGCCGGATCAGTCAATTGCACATTGGAGTGTGTTTTATGTGCTCATCGATTCCATTATTGTTAAAGGGCTCCCCATTCTACTCCAATTAATGGAACAAACTGATTATTGAAGCGCAGCCTAAAGGCGGAATGTTGATGGCTTTTTCCTGCATGTGAGTCCTATTTGCTGAAGATGCAAGCCACTTCCATGAAAGAGAGAGAGAGAGAGAGAGAGAGAGAGAGAGAGAAGCATGAAGAAGAGAGAGGGGTGCTGGTGGGAGTTAGTGGGAGTTTGCTGGTAGCAAAGTCTATCTGACCTTGGCCAGATAGCCTTGGAAAAAGACAAGAAGGCAAAGTAAGTCTTACTTACCTACATCTGAGGTTTTATGAATCTTTATGATCTCTGCCAGGTCAAAATTCCCTGCAATAATGGCCACCTAGGGGTTCAAGTTGAATCAGCTTGTTAATCTCATGCATGACCCTGGTGTTTGATGACTGTAAACAGGCTGTTGTGTTTAAATAAAATTACAAACAACAGAAAAAGCTACATGAACTGCAGTGTGTTCAAGAGAGCATCCCGCATGGTCCCATTTTACCTCATCCTCAGCAGAGCACACTCATCCTCACCTGCTCAGGTCTCAGGGTAATTTACGTTAGCTGCTAACCTTCTGAGCTTTTTCACTCCATGGAAGTGTGGAAGTATAAATGGAAGTATAATTCCCAGAAGGCTACCTGGAACGCTGTCTGGCTGTTGTAGTTCTTGATTTCTTTATTTGCTCCTCGAAACAGCAGCACTCTTGCACAGCTGTCCTGCAGGGAGGGGTGGGGTTTAGGGAGGAAGAGGAGGTGAAGGTGGAGGTGAGAGGAGGGGAGAGGAGAAGGGGAGCAAGGCCGGGAGAGAGGAGAGGGTACACTGGTGTAGGGTTGAGGACACGTATATTCACCGCATTAAACATGGTACATGTAAGAAGTAGAAGAAGTAGTTTGCATTTAGGCACAGACTTACACCATCAGCCAACACATTAAAATGACCTTGTTTCTACACTCACTGTCCATTCCCTCAGCTCCACAGTCCACTCCGGTCACTCTGTAGTTCTACATTCTGTAGTCCATCTGTTTGTACCCCTCTCTCCCCCTGTTCCTCAGCGCTCAGGACCCCCACAGAGCAGGTGTTATGTGGTGGTGGATCATTCTCAGCGCTGTAGTGACACTGATGTGATGGTGGTGTGTGTGTGTGTGTGTGTGTGTGTGTGTGTTGTGCTGGTGCGAGTGGACCAGACACAGCAGTTACAGCAACAGACGAGCTACTGTCTCTGACTTCACATCAACACAATGGGTAGCACTCCAGCAGCACTGCTGTGTCTGATCCACTCGCACCAGCACAACACACACTAACACACCACCACCACGTCAGTGTCACTGCATCGCTGAGAATGATCCACCACCACATCACACCTGCTCTGTGGGGGTCCTGAGCGCTGAGGAACAGGGGGAAAGGAGAAAATGAATGGACTACACTCTTTATTTTTTGAACAATGAAAGGCCTTCGTACACTCAGTAGAGCTCAGGAAATGGAAAAATGTTTGTGGAAACCCGCTCATCTAGCATTTCATCTGAGACTTGGGGAGGTACACTTCCCCCATTTCAGCAGTAACATATTTTTAGTGTTTGAAAATGTCTATGAGGATTTGAAAGTACTCAGCCATGAGAGAAATAGTGAGGTCAAGTACGAATCAGTCAACATTAGAATAGTTGAGACACACAAGCATCTTGTGTGTGTGTGTGTGTGTGTGTGTGTGTGTGTGTCATAAATCTCGATCCAAAACCATGAAAAACATTCCTTTATGGGCCTTGTTGTGTGTTCGTGAAGCCAGATGCTGAAACTGGACAAATCTACTCTCACAACTCTTCACAAGCTCCTTGAATGTGTTCCATTAACATTCTCCACACAAACATCTGGCCCATTCTTCCCACACTACCAAACTTTACAGTTGTCACCGTGCCTTCGGGCCGGTTGCATTCTCATGGCGTCCAACAAACCTGTCAAATTTGTCCACCAGACTGCCAGATGGTGATTAATCTGTCACTTCTCCAGAGTCCAGCCACAGTGTCCCTGGCAGTGTGTGTTTATCATGATGACCCCCTTTGTGTGTGGCCAACCACCTCACAGCTGAGCTGTTGTGCTCTTGAATGTTTCTAGTTTCCTGCACTTACAGCTGACCAAGACTCTCCAGTTCAATGACTCCATGCTGGTCATATTAGCAAAGGATGCAGCTGTGGCCTGACTATGTGAAACCACAGACTGCACGGGCTGTCTACACACTTTTGGCCATGTCTGTGTGTTTGTGTGTGTTTACCTGGTTGTAGAGAGCACACAGGTGCAGCGCTGTGTTTCCTGAGGCATTCTGTGCACTCATCTCTGCGCCATAGAACAACAGGTGCTCAAGGTGTTGCACGTTCCCATGGCGACAAGCCTGTGGGGCAAAACCCAGATAGCGCCCCCTATCTGTTAACCCTCTGCTGCGGGTAGGAAAAAGGACCACTTTTAAGCTTTGATGTGTGGGCTACCTGGTGGATCTCCTGCCAGCCGTTCTCATCACTGTAGCCAAGCTGAGCGTGGTCATACAGCAGCAGCTCACAGCAGTACGGATCACCCCCCACCATGGCACTGTGGTACAGAGGAGTGAGCCCACGACTGTCCTTGTAGTCTGGGGACGCACCAAGATCCAGCAGTGTCTGCAGAACAAGGAAAGAAGGAATAAATGTTGAGGAAATTAAACAAGTAGAGTGAGAAATAACTGGATTTAGTTTGTGAGTTTGACCTGGAAGAGGTTTTGACCACCTGAGCTGTTGTAGTTCACAGAGTGGGCAGAGGGTTTTTTAACTGTGGTAGTTCACAGAGTGGGCACAGTGTGTTTTATTTGCCCTTTGGTAGTTCACAGAGTGGGCAAAGCATGTTTTTTTGCCCTGTGGTCATTCACAGAGTGGGCACACTGTAATTTATTTGCCCTGTGGTCATTCACAGAGTGGGCACAGTGTGTTTTATTTGCCCTGTGGTAGTTCACAGAGTGGGAACAGTGTGTTTTATTTGCCCTTTGGTAGTTCACAGAGTGGGCAGTGTGTTTTATTTGCCCTTTGGTAGTTCACAGAGTGGGCACACTGTGTTTTATTTGCCCTTTGGTAGTTCACAGAGTGGGCACAGTGTGTTTTATTTGCCCTTTGGTAGTTCACAGAGTGGGCAGTGTGTTTTATTTGCCCTGTGGTTGTTCACAGAGTGGGCACACTGTGTTTTATTTGCCCTTTGGTAGTTCACAGAGTGGGCACACTGTGTTTTATTTGCCCTTTGGTAGTTCACAGAGTGGGCACAGTGTGTTTTATTTGCCCTTTGGTAGTTCACAGAGTGGGCAGTGTGTTTTATTTGCCCTTTGGTAGTTCACAGAGTGGGCAGTGTGTTTTATTTGCCCTGTGGTAGTTCACAGAGTGGGCACACTGTGTTTTATTTGCCCTTTGGTAGTTCACAGAGTGGGCACAGTGTGTTTTATTTGCCCTTTGGTAGTTCACAGAGTGGGCAGTGTGTTTTATTTGCCCTGTGGTTGTTCACAGAGTGGGCATACTGTGTTTTATTTGCCCTTTGGTAGTTCACAGAGTGGGCAGTGTGTTTTATTTGCCCTGTGGTCGTTCACAGAGTGGGCACAGCATGTTTTATTTGCACTTTGGTAGTTCACAGAGTGGGCACAGTGTGTTTTATTTGCCCTGTGGTAGTTCACAGAGTGGGCACAGCATGTTTTATTTGCCCTGTTGTAGTTCACAGAGTGGGCACAGCGTGTTTTAATTCCCCTGTGGTAGTTCACAGAGTGGGCACAGCGTGTTTTATTTGCCCTGTGGTCATTCACAGAGTGGGCACTGCATGTTTTATTTTCCCTGTGGTAGTTCACAGAGTGGGCACAGCGTGTTTTAATTCTCCTGTGGTAGTTCACAGAGTGGGCAAAGCGTGTTTTATTTGCCCTGTGGTCATTCACAGAGTGGGCACAGCGTGTTTTAATTCCCCTGTGGTAGTTCAAAGAATGGGCATAGTGTGTTTTATTTCCCCTGTGGTCGTTTACAGAGTGGGCACAGTGTGTTTTATTTGCCCTGTGTTAGTTCACAGAGCGGGCACATTGTGTTTTATTTGCCCTGTGGTCGTTTACAGAGTGGGCACAGCATGTTTTATTTGCCCTGTGTTAGTTCACAAAGTGGGCATAGCGTGTTTTATTCGCCCTGTGGTAGTACACAGAGTGGGCACAGTGTGGTTTATTTGCCCTGTGGTTGTTCACAGAGTGGGCATAGCATGTTTTATTTGCCCTGTGGTAGTTCACAGAGTGGGCACAGCGTATTTAATTTGCCCTGTGGTAGTTCACAGAGTGGGCACAGCATGTTTTATTTGCCCTGTGGTAGTTCACAGAGTGGGCACAGCATGTTTTATTTGCCCTGTGGTAGTTCACAGAATGGGCACAGCGTGATTTACTTGCCCTGTGGTAGTTCACAGAGTCGGCCCACTGGTAGTTCACAGAGTGGGCACAGCGTGTTTTATTTGCCCTGTGGTAGTTCACAGAGTGGGCACAGCGTGTTTTATTTGCCCTGTGGTAGTTCACAGAGTGGGCACAGCATGTTTTATTTGCCCTGTGGTAGTTCACAGAGTGGGCATAGCATGTTTTATTTGCCCTGTGGTAGTTCACAGAATGGGCACAGCGTGATTTACTTGCCCTGTGGTAGTTCACAGAGTCGGCCCACTGGTAGTTCACAGAGTGGGCACAGCGTGTTTTATTTGCCCTGTGGTAGTTCACAGAGTGGGCACAGCGTGTTTTATTTGCCCTGTGGTAGTTCACAGAGTGGGCACACTGTGTTTTATTTGCCCTTTGGTAGTTCACAGAGTGGGCACACTGTGTTTTATTTGCCCTTTGGTAGTTCACAGAGTGGGCACAGTGTGTTTTATTTGCCCTGTGGTAGTTCACAGAGTGGGCACAGTGTGTTTTATTTGCCCCGTGGTAGTTCACAGAGTGGGCACAGTGTGTTTTATTTGCCCTTTGGTAGTTCACAGAGTGGGCATACTGTGTTTTATTTGCCCTGTGGTCATTCACAGAGTGGGAATAGTGTGTTTTATTTGCCCTGTGGTAGTTCACAGAGTGGGCACAGTGTGTTTTATTTGCCCTTTGGTAGTTCACAGAGTGGGCACACTGTGTTTTATTTGCCCTTTGGTAGTTCACAGAGTGGGCACACTGTGTTTTATTTGCCCTGTGGTAGTTCACAGAGTGGGCACATTGTGTTTTATTTGCCCTGTGGTAGTTCACAGAGTGAGCATAACGTGTTTTATTTGCCCTGTGGTAGTTCACAATGTGGGCATAACGTCTTTTATTTGCCCTGTGGTAGTTCACAGAGTGGGCACAGTGTGTTTTATTTGCCCTGTGGTAGTTCACAGAGTGGGCACAGCATGTTTTATTTGCACTTTGGTAGTTCACAGAGTGGGCACAGTGTGTTTTATTTGCCCTGTGGTAGTTCACAGAGTGGGCACAGCATGTTTTATTTGCCCTGTTGTAGTTCACAGAGTGGGCACAGCGTGTTTTAATTCCCCTGTGGTAGTTCACAGAGTGGGCAAAGCGTGTTTTATTTGCCCTGTGGTCATTCACAGAGTGGGCACGGCGTGTTTTAATTCCCCTATGGTAGTTCACAGAATGGGCACAGTGTGTTTTATTTGCCCTGTGGTAGTTCACAGAGTGGGCACATTGTGTTTTATTTGCCCTGTGGTCGTTTAAAGAGTGGGCACAGCATGTTTTATTTGCCCTGTGTTAGTTCACAAAGTGGGCATAGCGTGTTTTATTCGCCCTGTGGTAGTACACAGAGTGGGCACAGTGTGGTTTATTTGCCCTGTGGTTGTTCACAGAGTGGGCATAGCATGTTTTATTTGCCCTGTGGTAGTTCACAGAGTGGGCACAGCGTGTTTAATTTGCCCTGTGGTAGTTCACAGAGTGGGCACAGCATGTTTTATTTGCCCTGTGGTAGTTCACAGAGTGGGCATAGCATGTTTTATTTGCCCTGTGGTAGTTCACAGAATGGGCACAGCGTGATTTACTTGCCCTGTGGTAGTTCACAGAGTCGGCCCACTGGTAGTTCACAGAGTGGGCACAGCGTGTTTTATTTGCCCTGTGGTAGTTCACAGAGTGGGCACACTGTGTTTTATTTGCCCCGTGGTAGTTCACAGAGTGGGCACACTGTGTTTTATTTGCCCTTTGGTAGTTCACAGAGTGGGCACAGTGTGTTTTATTTGCCCTGTGGTAGTTCACAGAGTGGGCACAGTGTGTTTTATTTGCCCCGTGGTAGTTCACAGAGTGGGCACAGTGTGTTTTATTTGCCCTTTGGTAGTTCACAGAGTGGGCACACTGTGTTTTATTTGCCCTTTGGTAGTTCACAGAGTGGGCACAGTGTGTTTTATTTGCCCTTTGGTAGTTCACAGAGTGGGCACACTGTGTTTTATTTGCCCTTTGGTAGTTCACAGAGTGGGCACACTGTGTTTTATTTGCCCTTTGGTAGTTCACAGAGTGGGCACATTGTGTTTTATTTGCCCTGTGGTAGTTCACAGAGTGAGCATAACGTGTTTTATTTGCCCTGTGGTAGTTCACAATGTGGGCATAACGTCTTTTATTTGCCCTGTGGTCGTTCACAGAGTGGGCACAGTGTGTTTTATTTGCCCTGTGGTCGTTCACAGAGTGGGCACAGCGTGTTTTATTTGCCCTGTGGTTGTTCACAGAGTGGGCACAGCGTGTTTTATTTGCCCTGTGGTAGTTCACAGAATGGGCACACTGTGTTTTATTTGCCCTTTGGTAGTTCACAGAGTGGGCACAGTGTGTTTTATTTGCCCTTTGGTAGTTCACAGAGTGGGCACAGTGTGTTTTATTTGCCCTTTGGTAGTTCACAGAGTGGGCACAGCGTGTTTTATTTGCCCTGTGGTAGTTCACAGAGTGGGCACACTGTGTTTTATTTGCCCCGTGGTAGTTCACAGAGTGGGCACACTGTGTTTTATTTGCCCTTTGGTAGTTCACAGAGTGGGCACAGCGTGTTTTATTTGCCCTGTGGTCGTTCACAGAGTGGGCACAGCGTGTTTTATTTGCCCTGTGGTAGTTCACAGAATGGGCACACTGTGTTTTATTTGCCCTTTGGTAGTTCACAGAGTGGGCACAGTGTGTTTTATTTGCCCTTTGGTAGTTCACAGAGTGGGCACAGTGTGTTTTATTTGCCCTTTGGTAGTTCACAATGTGGGCATAACGTCTTTTATTTGCCCTGTGGTAGTTCACAGAGTGGGCACAGTGTGTTTTATTTGCCCTGTGGTAGTTCACAGAGTGGGCACAGCATGTTTTATTTGCACTTTGGTAGTTCACAGAGTGGGCACAGTGTGTTTTATTTGCCCTGTGGTAGTTCACAGAGTGGGCACAGCATGTTTTATTTGCCCTGTTGTAGTTCACAGAGTGGGCACAGCGTGTTTTATTTGCCCTGTGGTAGTTCACAGAGTGGGCACAGTGTTGGGCCCACTCTGTGGGCACAGAGTGGGCAGTGTGTTTTATTTGCCCTTTGGTAGTTCACAGAGTGGGCACACTGTGTTTTATTTGCCCTGTGGTCATTCACAGAGTGGGCACACTGTGTTTTATTTGCCCTGTGGTCATTCACAGAGTGGGAATAGTGTGTTTTATTTGCCCTGTGGTAGTTTGCAGAGAACACATAGTGAGGTTTAATCACGGAAGAGTAGCTCAAGCAGCTCCACAACACTCCCATTTTCCAGGACTCTTCTCAGTCACTGTGTGAACTGATTGTTTTAGGTCAAGTGTGATCAACACATGTTATAAGACATTAATTTATATTTAGAATTAAGTATTGAGAAATATCTACAGAAAACTGACACAGTTTGAACTGTATTTTGAGGCCTTCAGTGAACAAAATCTGTGACTCTAATAAAAGGTAAATGTAAATTATAAGGAAAAGCCTTGTGTTCTTTATGAGGCAGGACACATAAAATGTTACATGGAACATTGTAATATGTCAAAATGCCATTTCTGCAAACACAGGGCCTGACACGCGCCTCGGCCGATGGCGGTCTGCGCTCGGCTGGTGGAAACCAGCCAAATAACTTCTAAAACATAGAGAATCGTATGAACAATTTTCTCCCACCATCTGTCATCAGGGTGAGACTAGAAGCTCAAGGAGATTTCAGCGTCTTTCAGAGCGGCAGGGTCTTTGTGTTTTTCCACAGTGCATGCAGAAACACTCATTGTGGTGCTGACACTTCCAACACACTGTAATTCACCTCTCATTCACAGAACACACACTCCCTGGTAATTCTCATTGGAACATTCTCTTCTCATCCAAGATTTCTGTCATTTGTAAATCATCTAGAAATAACAGTGACCTTCAAAAAGGATTGTGGAATATCAGAGAAGTCTGGCCCACATACAAAGACTACAACAGAATACACAAACACACACACACACACACACACATTGCAGACTGCTGGTGCTCACTCACAGTTAGGGCTACATGATTGTGCGTCTGTACTGCCTTGTGCAGTGCTGTAATGCCATCTCTGGTTCTGAAGTCCAGGTGAGCTCCTCCACTCCTCAGAACTTTTATTAGATCAGCGCTCGAGTCCAGCTGTGCTGCCAGGGTGAGTGGGGACTCTGGGGTGTGATACACACACACAAACGGTTACAAACTGTCAATGTATCAATATTTTAATATATTCACCCATGTATCCCAAAATTAAACAGTGGATTAGAATAAAGTTTAAAGTTTATAAACTTTAAAAGCAAGATACTATAAAGAAATCCATTGTTCAGTGCATTTTAACAACTAGCGGCTTGTTATAATGCCCCTTTTAAACCCAAAACTGTATTCTCTCAGGGGAGAAGAGGGAGATGTCCCCCTTAAACCAGACAAAAATAAATCAACAACCTTTTTACAAGTTGAATCCCCAGTGATGCTCCAGCTCCCCATAAGTGAGAGTCTAAGCCATATTTACTTGTACAGTGCTTTTTACAACCTGACTTTGTCACTAAGCAGCTTCACTGGAGTTCAGAATTAAAACAGTTGAGCAGGGGCAAGGAAAAACTTCCTCGAGGCTGGAGGAAGAAACCTTGGAAGGAACCAGTACTCATAAGGTGAACCCATCCCCTCCTCAGGTCAGAGAGAGTCTAAGCGAGGAACCCTCGCTCTCTCTGGAGGGGGCTAGAACACCCCCAACCCCCCCACACTCAACGAAGTAGTAGATGATTTCACATGTTTCAGAGAAAACCACTGTCCCTGGTGACCTGTGTGTGACCTGGGCAGGGAGTCTTAGCTAACCGTGACAAAAAAATATTTTAAATCATTAAAGACAGTGATGTTAACACGTGTGTGGCTCCGGCAAACCCCTCACCTCCACTGTCTGTGTCATGGAAGTTGGGATCTAGCCCTTTCTCCAGGAACCTGCACACTTTCTCCACATTCCTCAGCTGAATATATTCCATAAACTTTTTTAGATTGGCCTGAAAGAAAAGAGGGAGTGTTAAATGTGAAGAGTATTATTCACACTTTCATAAAGTTCAGAGTTTGTGTGTGAAGTGTTTTACCTTAGTATGAAGCTTAGCTAACTGCTTGTCATCCACATGGCTCTGAGTGTAAACACGTCTCTTGTAGCGGAACTATAGGGACACACACCACACACACATTTGTTATTCAGTCTAATGTCACATTTGTAGTGTATGGTTCGTTACTATTAACTAATGTTGTAGTTAAAAGAGTCACATGTGGCTTAACATGAAAGCAACTGCCTCCTGACCCATAGGTTCGGGGTTCGAATTCTGAGCTGGGCCACAGTGATTGAAAAAGATGTCACCCTGTGAAGGACTGGCACCCCCTCCAGACCCGCCACGACTGAACTGGATAAGCGCTTACAGACAATGAATAATTTAATTATTGTAGTTAAGAGTGGAGTCCGAGTCGAACCCAAGACTGAAATCATTAATGTACAGCCTGAGACTGGTCTTGAGGTCAAGCCTGGACCAGAATACGGTGACCGTGGAGTTACAGCGAGACTATTTCACACTGGTAGTATGTGAGGATTACAGATGTGTGACTGTGCACACCCCTGTGTATAATCCTAACAGAAGAGTGGCTTAATAACATGGAATATTCTGGAGCAGCTGCACATGTCCACGATGAGCTGTGGAGCCACAGAACTGCAATCTCTGCAATGTTAGAGACCCGAAGGATTCTGAGTGTGATTTCTGATACAGAACTAAACTTTCAACATCATTATCAGCCCCAGGAATGTTGGCAGGATGCCATCAAGTCCTCACAGATATTTCCAGAATTGTCCAACATTGTCACTCTAATTTTAGACAGAATATTGGACGAGGAGGTGTCCACAAAACTCTGGCCAAACAGTGTTTATCAAGATCTACATCAGCTTTTGCAGTGAGTCTCTACAGACTGTGTGTGTGTGTGTACCTCAAGGTAAGGTACAGGTGTGATGGTAGGGAGTGGATACTCCCTGAGCAGTCTCTCTTCATCCAGGAACTTGCCAGCTCGGCCATTGAAGGCTGGGAGGTAGAGGCCATAGTTCAACACGTCTGTCAGGCTCTGGGTCAATGTGACCAGGACTCGCTGCTTACAAACCCATACAGGAGCCTCCAGGTCCAAACGTAGACATTTCTGTTAAACACAGAGAGAGAGAGAGAGAGAGAGAGAGATTTACAGAGGAACTCACTATGCACTGGGAACAGAAAGGGCTTTGAATAATAAACTGTTGCCCTAATATCATTTTAGGCTAATATCATCAGCCGTGGACTCCACAAAACCTCAGAAGGTGTCCTGGGGTCTCCGGCAGCAGATTCATTAAGTCCTATAAGCTGTGATGTAAGATCTCCATGGATCGAACTTCTTCATTCAGCACATCCCACAGACACAGATTCCAGGAAAATCTGGAGGTGGAGTCAAACCCAACTCTTCATTCTGTTCTTCTAACTGCCCCTGAACAGTGTTTGCAGTGTGGCAGGGAGCATCACCCTCCTGAAAGAGTCTGCAGTGTTTAGGGAGGTGGGAGCTAAAGATGAAGATCAGAACCCAAGATTCTCCAACAAAACATCACCCAGAGCATAACATTAAATCTGCCACTCATCTTCTTCCCACAGGGCACCAGGAGTCATCTCTTCCTGAGGTCAGTTTTGATGCTCACATGCTTAATGCATCAATCAAGCAATCAATCAATCAATGGAGGCACATTCAGAGGTGGGCAGGGGCCAGCAATGGTCCCTGACCACTCTGTATCTAAGAGGACCATGAATGTCGACTGTCGGCTGGATGTTTTCAGGACCATTTTCAGTCCAGCAGTGACACTGAGGGGTTTAAAAACTCCAGCAGCACTGCTGTGTCTGATCCACTTGCACTAGAACAACACACACTAACACACATTCTGTGATGCCGTCTCTGCTCTTGGCCAATAAACTCCAGCTCGTCTTCTCCACTGTTTAAACCAGACTTTAATCCAGACTTTAATCCCAACCTAAACACCGGGGGCACTCAGAGAACTCACCGTTTGCTGAAGGTCGGGAATTCCGATGCGGATAATGACAGCATTGCCGTGGAGATCATCCATGGGTTCAGTGGAGGTGGATTTGGTACTGGGGGGGCCCCGAATGCTGTCGTCTCCGTGGTTACCGTTGGGAGGGCTGAGCTGCTGCCGTGGCCTGTCGGGAGCCTCATGTTTGCCGTCGGCAGGTGGACTCATAGGCATGCTCTGGGAATGCGTGGGTGGGTGTGGGGGTGGGTATGTGTGCACTGCTCAACACGCTGGCCTCACAACCCTACACACACACACACACACACACACAGAGAGAGAGAGAGAGAGTCTCACAATCAGGTCATACTGAGTTGTGTTTTATTTTTTGTGTTCATGGCAACATTTCGTGTGGGGGTCTACGACTGAGAGGTGGACAATGAAAGAGACAGACAGAGGGAGAGAGATGGGAGAGATAAAGAGCAAAAAGAGAGACAGAGTGAGAGAGAGGAAGAAGGAGAGAGGGAAAGAAAGAAGGTAGGAGGGTATAGAGTGGGGAAGAGAAAGGAGAGTGGGAGTAGAGAGAATTAGAGAGAGATACTGAAAGAAACAAGGTAAAGAGAGAGAGAGAGAGAGAGAGAGAGAGAGAGAGAGAGAGAGATTTGAAATTCATTGGTTGTGAGCGGTTGCCATGGACACTGAAACAGATCCATTTGGGAATAATGGAATTTCAGGGAACCCTGTATCCCATGTTGCCATGACAACACGGATCTCCGCTTGTTTAGCTGAGCTACGACTCCTACATTTCCTTCTCTGAGAGGCCACACACTGCGCCGACCGTGCCACTCCACACACACACACACACACACACACACACACACACACACACTGGCAACCAACATCAGCAGCAGGCACTGACCTCCCACATCACACACATCACTACACCATCCCTGAGAATGATCTCTCTCTCTATCTCACACACACACACACACACACTAACTCACAAGTGTATCAAACCCAGTGGCACCACGTAAGTAAGCCGCTCGCTATTGTCCTGGAGAGAGGACGTCCTGTATTACGTAACAGACAGAAACACACAGACGATGGGAAGAACCCCAAGGGTAAGAGGTGAATTGGTCTTCATCATTATAGCTGCTTCCATCATCATCATCATCATCAGCTCTGCATCTATCAATCTTTCTGAAAATATACACGTCCGTCTGAGGATGAGCACTTCAGAAACACATCCACAAACGCTCATGCACATCCTGTCATAATATTAATAGGCCGATTTGTCATTATGTGGACCCCCGTGTGACAGACAGAACCACCCACTGTATTTCTCCGCCTCGGAACATCAGCATATCTCATCTTGAGAGTTAACACCGTCCTTGCCGCAGAGGTTTACTCAGACTCCAACAACTTCACCAGGTGAATTCACGCGGACTAAAAACCACAAGCAACAGCCAAAAATCTGTAAGAATTCCCACCTTGTCCAGACTTGTCTTCAGGTTAATCACTTTCCCATACGAGGCTTACTGTAGGCAAGCGATGGGCTGAGGCGATGTCTGTGGCCTGAGGTCTTCAGTACACTCCCAAAAGTATCCCCTCTAACGTCCTGGAAGCGTTGTCGTAGTTTTCAGGTCTCTATTCCGATTTGGCGTCGCTAGTAAGAGATCTGAATGTCACTGTGGTTCCTGTGAACTTCGAGACTTCAGGAAACTTCAAGCCCCACCCTAAAGCTGTGAGGCAGAGCAGGAAAACGAGCAGGAAAACGGAAACTGCAACAGGAAATGCTCCAGGCCCTGCTCTGCACATTTGAACCAACCAGCTGTCTCCTTTCACATACCTCTTCCAATAAGAGGATTTGTTTCAGGCTGTGAACCAATGACACGACAGGAAAACAGACCCAGATCCAGTCTCCTTCTGCGTATCCCACCAGGACTAGGGTTCCCACCATCAGCAGGGAACAAGAATCCTTTATTGCAGTTCCATTTACAGTTATTACAGTTTATTGCACTTCCATTGCAGAAAGAAATCCATCTGTTGCTCTGCATACTTCCTCACCCCCTTTCCTCAGGACCCCCACAGAGCAGGTGTGATGTGGTGGTGGATCATTCTCAGCGCTGCAGTGACACTGACGTGGTGGTGGTGTGTTAGTGTGTGTTGTGCTGGTGTAGAGTGGATCAGACACAGCAGTGCTGTAAATGTAATGTAAATTGATACTGAATGAAAATAGAAAATGAGTACAATGAGTTCTTTATGGCAAGGATTCTAGAGGAATACATTTAAACTGAAGTCGTCCTCCATTTCTCGTGTTCATCACTCCCACTAACTCACACTCACACACACTCACTCACTCATTCACTCACACACACTCACTCACTCACTCACACACACACTTACTCACTCATTCACTCACACACACACACACACACACACTCACTCACTCACACACACACACACACACACACACATACAGACACTCACTCACTCACACTCTTACTAATAAATACGCACTCTGACAGCAGAAAAGCTACCTAATGTCCATCTTTTGTGACCAGGGACCAATGTCTGTCTCCAGAAAACTTCACTGGATCTGTTTTCAACCTCAGTCCTGTGACCTCAGACCCTCTTCCTGCCCCTCTTCACCCACTGGACCCAGCTGAGGCTCCTCGGGATGTTTTGAAAGGAAATGAAGGAAAGGCTGTAGCATGCTGATAGCTCAGCCCTTTCCTCCACTGATACAAACACTCACCTCACACACACACACACACTCTGACAGCAGGACAGAAATAAAAGCAGCAGCCACCCACCCACATACACCCCTGATCAATCCTAAATACATACGGAGTGACAGGATTAAAAATATCTCCACTGGCTGAAGGGGCAGTGCATAAGAACCAGTGGCACATTCACGAAGCCCCCAGAGACACTTACAGCGTCATATCCTACTGCCACCTGTCGCTAAAGTCCACATTTTCTGCACTGAACACCTGCTGGTGAGGCAGGTAAAGCTGTCCCCAATGGTACATTCATGAAAGCTTCAGAGAACATCCTCCAGTGCCAGGTGAAGACCCCACAGCGAGCTTCAACCCTATTCCCGCTCCCAAGTGTCCTAGTCTTTCACAGGGAGGTGGGGTTTCCCTCACACAGAGCGATTCTCAGCAATGATGATATACACCCTGCCCTCAAACCCCAGTGTGTAACACATAGCTGCACACAGCTGGAAAACACTGCGCCAACTAGAGGAGGGAAAAAAACACCCCTGCTCCAGGACTGAATCTCTACCGATTCTCACTCTGAGAATTTCAGAGTCCATTACAAATTATAGCTGTGGGGCACATGGCCTAAACCTTAGAGAAATTAACTGGGGTCCAAAAAATTACTGGTTTTATCCTGGACCGGCAGGAAATACGTGGGGCTTCCTCAATGTCCACGGCAGGGCACTAACACACAATCACCCCCAGACACAGAGGTGGCTGCCCACTGCTCTGTGTGTGTGTGTGTGTGTGTGAGAGAGAGAGAGAGTATCCTTTTAAAGTATATAAAAGTTTATGTTAATTGTAAAGATACATCACCATTAAACCTTATACTGAAATGAAGATTATTGGGGTTTAAAGGCTTCAAAATCCAAAATTCAAAATTATTAGGAGAAACAGTCCCGAGTTTAGCATGGGTTTGGACGCCCCTGCAGCGGATTTTTAACAAAATTTAAGACTATGATCTTTAGAACATGCAAACACACACACACACTGTCCCCATGACACTGTATAAAGAAACCTGTACTACACTGCCCTGGTTCAAGTGTCGTGTCTGTCTGAAAGAATCCTGTTAGCGGGGGGCAGAGAGAGAACATTCTAGAGGCGAGAGGTTGTCTGTCCTGCACTGACCACTGAAGAGTCTGAGGAAATGTGGACAGAGCTCCAGTCCTCCACTGAGACACTCCTCCACTCTCGGCAGCGCTTAAGAGGCTGACTGCACTGAAGGCAGGTTCTTTATCGAGGGGAGGGAAGTAAACTTATCGTTAACATTAATGGGTTCAGTGGCAGAGCTGACAGGGTGTGATGGAGATTTAGCACCACCCACTAAAATCTAACCTAACAAAACTAAAAATCACTTAAAATCTCCTAAAAGACAAAATCCAGCATCATTCCATCTGCTTCAGAGACATTCACCGGAACAGAGAGAGACAACAGTTAGGAGACAGTCACTACACACTGCAGACTGCACACTACACTGCAGTCACTTCACGCTGCACACTACAGACTACACACTACACAATGCAGACTACACAGTACACTACAGTCACTACACACCACACACTGCACTGATTTAACGGTACACCTATATAGTGCCTTTCTAGAAACCCTAGGATGCTTTACAATCAACACAATATTCAATCCACACACACACACACATTCATTCATATACACATAAATTCACTCACTCACACAATCATTCACTCACAAACTCGTTCACTCACCAGGGCAGTTATTAGAGAGAAGCCAGTTCACCTCACCTCCATGTTTTTTAGACTGTGGGAGGAAAGGTGAGACCCCGGAGGAAACCCACACAGACACAGGGAGAACACGGAAACTCCACCCAGATGGAACTTCAACACAAGATCCCAGCCCTGAGAGAGTAATGTGCTCAGCACTAAATCCCCGTGAAAATAGACCACAGTAAATCTGAACCCAGGACAGATGTCAGGTCTCTGAGTGTGTGCTACTTTACACAGTGCAGTGTTCGTACAGCAGTGTGTAAAGTAAGTTACAGCTATTTCATTTTGTCTGAATTGTGTTTCAACTGCATCTGCTTGTGCTGCAGGATACAGTCGACAGATTCTCAGTGTCCATCCCTTCAAAATATAAACTGTTCTCAATAAAACATACAGATTTAAAATACAGACTGATATATTGGGACAAACCACATCAATAGCAAGTGTCCTGTTCTTGTGAGAACACACATCCATCCTCTCTCTCATGCAGCCATCTTTCTACAAATAGATTTCTCTTTAGAGAATTAGAGGGTTATAATAAAACTGAAAAGTTTCCTCTGATACTTTTTATTCTGCCTTCTCTCTAGAGACTGAGGGAGTACTGCACTGAGCCGCACTGCTCTATACTTTTACTGATTTTCCAAACACAGGTTTTTATTATATTGTGTTTTTTTTTTTTTTTATAGATAAATATTTTCTGATTCTCCTGATGATCCAGGACTGTGAATCTGTGAACGTCTTTATAGACTGCACACATCCTGCTTCCCTCACAGTCACAGTTAGTGAAAGGACACAGGTTCTCAGGGTTTTTACCTGCAGGGTGTTAACAGGAACCACAGTGTGTTAGTTGTGTTTGTGGCCTGTGTTTGCCGTTGTGCAGAATGTGTTTAGAGAAGTGTACTAAAGAGTTTTTTTTTTGTGATTAATAACATGCCATTAATTCAATAAATGAGCTTTGCCCATTGATAGTTTTTTTGTGTGTTTTTAGAAAAACTGTAATCACATCCCCCCTCTGTTCATGTCAAACCAGTCCCACCCCATTAGAGTTTTACAGGGTCTTCTACCTGCTACATGATGTTGAAGTCCACTCTGGAGTGTGAATACTCCACCACTGTCAGCTCTCAGGGACGCAGGTGAATCTGTGTTACCCGGTTTCTTTACGCTGCTCATGAAATGTTACCACAGCAATTTAAAAAAACACAATCACAGTCAGAGGAAGTCACACTCACACTCTCGCTCTGTTACATAAGAACTGCCTTGAAGTGTGTGCAGGCCTTCAGAGGAGGGGGAATGGTAAGAAGGGAAGGAGCTGGAGAGCACAGACACTTTCAGCACATCCTAAAAATGGTACGTTTGGACACTCACCAATGAGACCTCACCTCCTTTTCTAGATTGTAGTTTACAACTTTACGCTACATGATTAATATCCTGGGTTTCATTAGAGTCTCTGTTATGGAAACATCCAGTTATTGAATGTGTCTCTGTGAACAAGAACCAGTGTCACACCCACACGTTCACACTCGTATCAGCCAACAGGCTTCAAGGATTCAGCATCTTATGAAAAATCCCTTCTTCCGTGCATGTTCACATTAATGTGAGGTTTTGGAGCCCACCAACCCACACACTGTGAAACAATACCCCCCCCTCAGTTTATGTGCACTGCCTAAGTCAGATAACACAGGACAAAACGAACCATTATGACTCTGCTCTGGGAATTAGATCTTCTTCTCACAGCAATAGGTCTTTCTCACCCATTATTAATTAATTACAATGTATTAAAGGAATCGTTCATCAAAAAAAAAAAAAAAACATCAACATGATTACGCACTGGCCCCAGGAGAAATGGTATAAAGCAAAGTGTTGTTGGTGTTGAGTCCCACTTACAACTGAAACACATCGACGCATCTGTTCTTCTTTAAATCTGGGTACACTTTGGGTTGGTTAAGAGACATTTGTGGCGATGTATTTACGAGGGCTATTTGGTGACTATTGACCTCCAGTGTATGTTAGCGACATTAGCCAAAGCAAATATCTGACTTCATGCTGAAAACTGGGGTCATCAATGAACCAAAATCACCTTTTTCCTCAGCACAGTTTAATATACTTCCTGTAAGACGTTATACACCAGCCTCCTGGAGATGGGAGAGAAGTCCAGGGAGGAAAATGTGATATGGACAATCAGTCTGCAGTTTTACTTAAACATTATCATATTTAAAAACAAATGTACAAATCTAATCAATATATTTTATAAATAATGACAAAAGCTTTGTGTAACTTTCAGTGTTCATTAGCAATGTTAGCCTCATACGCTTAGCTCCAAGGAAAAAAACAACAACAAAAAAAAAAAACCACACAACTCCAAACACATCTCAGCGAATCGACTGAATCTGGAGTCACCGGAAAATCGCTTACGTTTGCTTTTCGGCCAAACTACTGCTTTAACTACGGAGCCCCGCAGGTGACAATCTTTCACAATAAAATTAACATGTGAACTACTTCACAATAAATCGGATCAAACGCTGTTCACAGACATGACAGACCAGCCATTTCACACGGACTGACCTAATGTACATGCAAGTTACCACAAGTACTGTGTGTTCTCAGACACACACACGCCCTCCCACCCACGAACACACACACACACACACAAGCATGTTCTCACCCCATCCCCTCTCAGACCCCCATGTTCTCCCTCCTACTCACACTCCGAAGCTGTGCTCCTTTAATTTCCTGCCCCTTTAACACGCCCATGCAGAGTGGGGGCGCTGTGGCGGGCTGTGAGCGCGTGGGCGTGCGCGTCTCACCTCAGCGCAGAGAACCTCCATCACACGCGCGCGCTGCGTGTGAATTCACATTCTGGAGAAACGCTGTCACTGCATCCAGCATCACCGCATCTCTCCAAGTGCTCTCTCATCGCTATGGCAACCGGTGAGAGGAGAGGAGGGGAGGGTGGAGAGGAGAGGATGGAGAGGAGGGAGAGAAGAGGATGGGAGGATGGAGAGGAGACGAGGAAGGAGAAAAGAGGACAGGAGGGGAGAGGAGGGGAGGGTGGAGAGGAGAGGAGAGAGGAGGGGAGGGTGGAGATGAGAGGAGAGGAGAGGAGAGGAGAGAGGAGGGGAGGGTGGAGAGGAGAGGAGAGAGGAGGGAGAGAAGAGGAAGGGAGGATGGAGAGGAGAGGTGGGGAGGGTGGAGAGGAAATGAGAGAGGAGGGGAGAGGAGGGAGAGAAGAGGAAGGGAGGATGGAGAGGAGAGGTGGGGAGGGTGGAGAGGAGAGAGGAGGGGAGGGTGGAGAGGAGGAAGAGAAGAGGAATGGAGGATGGAGAGGAGAGGTGGGGAGGGTGGAGAGGAGAAGAGAGAGGAGGGGAGAGAGACGGATTGGAGAAGAGGGGAGAGGAGGGAGAGAAGAGGGGGGAGGATGGAGAGGAGAGGAGAGGAGAGAGGAGGGGAGGGTATAGAGGAGAGGAGAGGGGAGGGGAGGGTGTAGAGGAGAGGAGAGAGGAGGGGAGGGTGGAGAGGAGAGGAGAGGAGATAGGAGGGGAGAGGAGGGAGATAAGAGGGGGGAGGATGGAGAGGAGAGGAGAGGAGAGAGGTGGGGAGGGTGGAGAGGAGAGGAGAGGAGTGAGGAGGAAGAGAAGAGGAGGGGAGGATGGAGAGCAGAGGAGAAAGTAGGGGAGAGAGACGGATTGGAGAGGAGAGGAGAGGAGGGAGAGAAGAGGAGGGGAGGATGGAGAGGAGAGGAGGGGAGAGAGATGGATTGGAGAGGAGGGGAGAGGAGGGAGAGAAGAGGAGGGGAGGAGAGGAGAGAGGAGGGAAGAAAGACAGATTGGAGAGGAGGAGAGAGGAGGGGAGGATGGAGAGGAGAGGAGGGTGGAGAGAAGAGAAGAGGAGAGAGGAGGGGAGAGAGACAGAGAGGAGAGGAGGTGAGGGTGGAGAGGAGAGAGCAGAGAGGAGGGGAGGGTGGAGAGAAGAGGAGAGAGCAGAGAGGAGGGGAGAGGTGGAGAGGAGAGGAGAGAGACTGAAAGGAGAGGAGAGGAGAGAGGAGGGGCGAGATATAGAGAGGAAAGGAGGGGAGGGTGGACAGGAGAGGAGAGAGGAGGGGAGAGAGACAGAGAGTAGAGGAGGGTGGAGAGGAGAGGAGAGGAGAGAGGAGGGGA
>NC_089803.1:73045061-73050061 GCF_029633855.1 Hoplias malabaricus | reverse complement strand
GATGATCTGCTGAATAGTTTTAATTAAAAAATTTTCAGTGTTATGGATGAGATTGGGTCAGATAAAGTGAAGGCTACGTCTTACAAACAGCACCATGGAGAAATGCTTCTGTTGTTGAAATCCAAAAGAGGGAATGTCGCAAGACAGAACGCAGATGGTGTAAAACGAGTCTTCATATTCACAAAGAAATCTACAAAGATAGGCTACATGAATACAACATGATAATGTGCAAAACACGACAATCCTATTCCTCTAGCATCATCATCAACAACGTTAACAACATTAACAGTCCTCTACACCGTTGTCGAGAGACTTAGAAACTCACCCACAGCAATGGCATCCAAATTAGTATCAACTGAGAGATGTAATGAGTTTGCATTGTTTTTTAACACTAAAATCCACAATATCAGACGAGCGATTAGTACATCTATATCCAACAATCAGTCTGTACCATCTACATCATCTCATAAAGACTCCTTAGTTAAAATATCAGAGTTCAGTACTGTTAATAATGAAATTTTAATTGACACAGTTAATCATTTCACACCATCCAGTTGCAGTCTTGTTCTCCGGTCTAGCACTGAGACTACTTTAATCAAGGTAATTATAGGCATTCGCTTAAATACGGAGGCTGGAAAGGTATCTCTTCTATTACTTCTTGCCTTTGATACCATTGACCATAAGATTCTTATAGATAGACTCGCAAACTGGGTTGGACTCTCAGGAACAGCCCTAAAGTGGTTTGTTTCATACCTGCAAGGCAGAAACTACTTTTAGAAATAGAAAATAATATTTCAGAGAACATGCCAGTGACCTGTGGTGTCCCCCAGGGTTCTATACTTGGTCCAATTTTATTTAATTTATACATGCTTCCTCTTGGCCAGATTCTAGAGGACTATGAGCTGTCCTATCACAGCTATACAGATGATACTGAGATTTACATGGCCCTATCCTCACATGATTCTGGTCATTGAAAACAAAACTAACTGTATGGGACACAACTTTCTGCAGTTGAATAAAGATAACACAGATATTATTCTATTTGGGAACAGCAATGAGAGACACAGATTGGCTGTGTATCTGGACTCGAGAGCCATCAAATCTAAAGAACTGGCTCACAACCTTGGTGTATTGATGGACTCAGATCAGTTTTAGTCTCATATTAAAGCGGTAACTAGATCAGCATTTTTCCATCTTAAGAAAATCAGTAAGATCAAAGATATTCTGACTAAACCAGACCTGGAGAAACTTATCCATGCTTTTATTTCTAGAAGGACTGATTACTGTAATGGTGTTTTAAGTGGACTTCCACAAAAGACCATTAAACAGCTTCAGCTGATTCAAAATCTGCAGCTGCCAGGATTCTCACTCGGGGCAAAAGAAGAGATCACATCACCCCCATCCTCAAATCCTTACACTGGATTCCAGTCTGTTATAGAATAGACTTTAAGGTGTTATTGCTGGTCTATAAATGTCTTAATGGTGTAGGATGGCCATTTGGCCCTTTCTGTATCTAAGTGTTTGGGAGAAGCTGCTGTGCTTGCTCGGGTTAAGTTCCTAAATCAACCAAAAGCGTTAAGTACCTGCAATACCATGGCTACTGCTGGCTGTTTTGCCTGCGCAAAGTGTGGCATGTTTAGTTTAACCCCCTTTTCGAGCGATTATGATAGTGGTTGTGTTTGTGCTAAGTGCCAGCTAGTTAGTTATCTGGTAGATAAAGTGGACCAGTTAGAAGTGTGCGCTAATTATTATCAAGGGATAAACAGCGAGATTCAGTGTTAGCAACTTCCGGGTGCCTTAGGGAGATTCAGCACCACCTCGACTCCGGCGGCAGAGCCCTCACAGCGGGGCGAATGGGTGACGTCTCAGCGACATAGCCGGAAAGCTAAGGCTAAAGCTAATGCTGAGGCAAAGGCTAGCCCACCAGGACACCTCGTTCCTCCGATTTCCGTGTCAAACAGGTTTGCCCAACTCAGGGAAACACCCGCTGAGGAGCCTGTTAAAAGTGCTTTGGTTATAGGAGACTATACCATTCAACACATGAAATTAGCTACTCCTTTAGGGGTGCCAGAAGTAATAGTTAGGTGTTTACCTGGAGCCAGAGCGCTGGACATTAGTGGCAAACTTAGACTGTTAGCTAATAGGAGATATTTGAGGATAGTCATTCATGTAGCAGCCAATGATATTCATCTGCAGCAGGCTGAGGTAACTAAGGGTAATATTAGAGAGGTGATTAAACTGGCCCAGACGATGTCCGATGCCGTAATCTGCTCTGGTCCCATCCCAATGTGGCATGGCCCTGAAGCCTACTGCACACTTGCGGCGTTAAACTGCTGTATTACCAAGTGGTGTTCTGAAAATCAAGTGGGCTTTATAGACAATTGGTTACATTTCGAGGGCAAGCTTGGTCTTATAGGTAGGGATGGTATCCACCCCACGCGGGAGGGTGCTGCCTTACTTTCTTGCAGCATAGCACTTAGTCTTTTAGTTAGTCAGCAGGGTAGTGTAAACAGCTGCTGACAATCCAGAGCCGGGACCAGGCCGCAGACAGACAGGCTAAACCGACCGTCTGAAAACTGCCTTGAGGCGTCACCTTCATTCAACTGTATCGAGACTGTGTCTTTGCCCCGAATTAAATGTAAAAGTAGAAAAACAAAATCAGCCTGTCTCATCAACCTAATCAATATTAAATCATACACATATGATAACAGCAACACCTCAGATCTAAAATTTGAGTTACTCAGTATAAGATCACTAAACTCAAAAGCAGTCATTGTAAAATGATATAATAAGTGATCATAAATTTGCCATTTTCTGTCTCACGGAAACTTGGGTTAGACCAAACATTCAACAAGCTACCCCTGTATACTATAATTATGTACACAGCCCAAGATTATCAGGCAAAGGAGGTGGAGTATGTGTAATTTACCAAAATACCCTCGATATCAGTCATAAACCATGTGACACCTTCAATTCTTCTGAGGTTCTCTCCACCACTATTACAAATCCAGACACAAAAAAGGATGCATTTTATTATGTCACATTTACAGACCAACAGGGCCTTACTCAGAATTTCTTAAAGAATTCAGTGATTTCACTGCAAACCTAGCGGTGTGCAATCATAAAATTTAAGGAAGGTGACCCACTAAAAAGGCCTTTACTTAAATCTTAGACTCCATTGGTATTACTCAAAATGTAACAGGGCCTACACACTACTGTAGTCACACTTTAGATTTAGTTTTGACACTAGGTGTGAACATATACACATTACATTAAACCACAAACCTCACCAATCTCCAACCATTCCCTAATTTCATATGAGCTACGTCTTAGCCATAATATATGTTCGTCTCCTCACTATTCCACAAAACTTTCAATAAAACCATCTACCGCCCTACAGTTAATAGAAAACCTCCTAGAAATATCAACCCCAGTTCCCACTCCATCAGACCCAAGATCCATCAGATGTACTAACTGACTACTTAGAAAATGTCTGTCGATCTACTTTAGAAAATGTGGTGCCACTTAAAAGAAAAAGTATGAGACCAAAAAGCTTGCCACATGGTACAATGATAAAACCCGTACTTTAAAACAAACATTACAGAAACTAGAGCGGAAATGGCGATCAACCGAGCTGGAAGTGTTCCACTCTGCTTGGAAGGACAGCCTTATAGAGTATAGAAATGCCCTCACTAAAGCTCGCTTAGCATATCTGGCCTCGCTGACCTCCAATAATAAAAATAATCCTAGAGCACTGTTTAGTGTGTGTACCCAAAGCTTTTAAACTAGCAGTTATTAAACCTATGATCAAGGAACCAAATCTTGATGCTAGTACACTGTCTGATTACAGGCCTGTTTCTAATCTACCATTTATACCATATATATTCAGAGGCCTCTATATATATATATATATATATATATATATATATATATATATATATATATATATATCACTGGTACTGAGGTGGCTGAGGTAGTAGGAAAACTCCTTGGTGGTAGGGCCCCGGGGGTGGGAGAGGCTCTGGATGTTGTAGGGCTGTCCTAGCTGACCTGTGTTTACAACCTTGAGTGGACATCGGGGCAGTGCCTCTGGACTAGCAGACTGGGGCGGTGGTTCCCCTGTTTAAGAAGGGGGATCAGAGGGTGTGTTCCAACTATAGGGGGATCACACTCCTCAGCCTCCACGGTAAGGTCTATGCGGGGGTACTGGTGTTTTGTTGATCTGGAGAAGGCATTCGACCGTGTCCCTCTGGATATTCTGTGGGGGGTGCTCTGGGAGTATGGGGTACTGGGCTCTTTGCTACGAGCCATCCAGTCCCTGTATAAACAGAGCAGGAATCTGGTTCGTATGGCTTGCAGTAAGTCCGACTGGTTTCCAGTCGGAGTTGGACTCCGTCAGGGCTGCCCGTTGTCACCGGTTCTGTTCATAATTTTTATGGACAGAATTTCTCAGCGTAGCCAAGTGGCTGAAGGTGTCCGGTTTGGTGGTCTCAGGATTCCATGTCTGCTTTTTGCGGATGATGTGGTCTTGTTGGCTTCATCGAGCTGGGACCTGTTTGCAGCCGAGTGTGAAGCGGTAGGGATGAGGATCAGCACCTCCAAATCTGAGTCCACAGTACTCAGTCAGAAAAGAGTGGAGTGCTCTCTCCAGGTAGGAAGTGAGATCCTGCCTCAAGTGGAGGAGTTTAAATACCTCTGGGTCTTGTTCACGAGTGAGGGAAAAATGGAGCGGGAGATTGACAGGCGGATCGGTGCAGCGTCAGCAGTAATATGGACTCTGTACCGGTCCGCTGTGTTGAAGAGAGAGCTGAGCTTTCTCTGCAGGGTGTCTGGACTCTCCCTTAGAGACAGGGTTAGGAGCTCGGACATCCGGGAGAGACTCGGAATGGAGCCGCTGCTCCTCCATGTTGAGAGGAGCCAGTTGAGGTGGTTCGAGTGTCTGGTCCGGATGCCTCCTGGACGCCTTCCTGGTGAGGTGTTCCGGGGCATGTCCAATGGGG
>NC_089803.1:73007561-73042561 GCF_029633855.1 Hoplias malabaricus | reverse complement strand
AACAGGAGCCCTACGTAAAGACCCCCCTCCCCCACCGCAAACAAACACTCACACACACCACTATTCTCAGAATAAAGAGCATAGCTACTGCTTTCCACGCTTCATGCACGTGAGAGTCAGTGGCGTGTTCACGTCGAGCTGCTGAATCACACGCCGCCTCACCTTCGCACTCCTCGGCGGTGACCGCACACACGAGGCCGAAGAGCAGCAGCACGGCGGCGGGGGTCGCTCCGGACATGTCTGCGAAGGAACTTCAGCACTGACACAGCACCGGCTACTGAACACCCCACGACCAGCAGAACCACCTGCTCCAACCGTCAGCTGTTACTAAATTCGGAGAGGGGCGCTGATTGGTCGAAGGAGCTGTCAGTCCCCAGCCACAGGTCTTTATCCCTGTTTTTTCTTATTCTTTTATTATTGCACTTCACTCAGTTTCATTACAATTGTTTTTCTGTTGATGTTTTTTTTTATTCGTGTTACATTTCTTCTGTCTTTACTTCATTCAGTTTTTTACGTGCTCTGAGCTGTTGGAGGATGTATTTTATGTAAATAAAGTATTATTGTTATTATTATTACTAACAGTGTATGAATCCCCAAAGTGTAATTGATGTGATCCAGCAACGTACACACAACACAAGTGCAGTGAAATTAAGTAAATAATAATAATAATAATAAAATACAATTAAAATATATGGCATTGAAATGTTATACAATAGAAATAATACAAATATAAACTATGGTGATGATGTCAGATGAGGTGGGGACAATTTGCTATTTTCATTCATTTATTCATTCGCTGTCTGTGAGCCTTATCCAGTTCAGGGCGGCGGTGGGTCCGGAGCCTACCAGTCCTTCACAGGGCGACACACACTCACACCTACAGACACTTTGAGTCTCCAATCCACCTACCAACGTGTGTTTTTGGAGTGTGGGAGGAAACCAGAGCAGCCAGAGGAAACCCACAGGGAGAACACACCACACTCCTCACAGACAGTCACCCGGAGGAAACCCACGCAGACACAGAGAGAACACACCACACTCCTCACAGACAGTCACCCGGAGGAAACCCACACAGACACAGAGAGAACACACCACACTCCTCACAGACAGTCACCCGGAGGAAACCCACACAGACACAGGGAGAACACACCACACTCCTCACAGACAGTCACCCGGAGGAAACCCACGCAGACACAGGGAGAACACACCACACTCCTCACAGACAGTCACCCGGAGGAAACCCACGCAGACACAGGGAGAACACACCACACTCCTCACAGACAGTCACCCGGAGGAAACCCACGCAGTCACAGGGAGAACACACCACACTCCTCACAGACAGTCACCCGGAGGAAACCCACGCAGACACAGGGAGAACACACCACACTCCTCACAGACAGTCACCCGGAGGAAACCCACGCAGACACAGGGAGAACACACCACACTCCTCACAGACAGTCACCCGGAGGAAACCCACGCAGACACAGGGAGAACACACCACACTCCTCACAGACAGTCACCCGGAGGAAACCCACGCAGACACAGGGAGAACACACCACACTCCTCACAGACAGTCACCCGGAGGAAACCCACGCAGACACAGGGAGAACACACCACACTCCTCACAGACAGTCACCCGGAGGAAACCCACGCAGACACAGGGAGAACACACCACACTCCTCACAGACGGTCACCTGGAGTGGGACTCGAACCCACAACCTCCAGGACCCTGGAGCTGTGACAGAGGCACTACTAAACTGGCCAATTCATGTTTTGTTTTATAGTTGTGTGTTGTGATCATTTTATGCTTGTGTTTGTTGTAGCTGTAATAACTTACTGTATGTTAATGTAAGGTGACCTTGAGTGTCATGAAAGGCGCCAACAAATAAAATGTTTTATTATTATTATTATTAAAATATAATATGTATAATTATTATCTTTTATTAAACATTTATATTGAACCTGACACCTATACTCGCTTTATTCAGGTGAACTCCATTTCTGTTTATTATTTATATATCATCTAGAAAAGCTGCACTGCGTTGTGTTCACTTCTGTTGTGCTGTTTCTTGTCCTGTCCGGCAGATGGCGATGCGAAAGTGTGCAATTGGACGAGGACGTAGAGCCTAGGATTTAAGGGATTGGAACACGCCCTCTGTCCCTCCGGGTGAAGAGCGGTAGCGCAGTGTGTTTCCGGCCGAGAGAGAGAGAGAGATGGCGGCTATCGGGGTTCACTTCGGATACACATGTGCCTGTGCAGCGGTCTTCAAGGTAAAGCGAGTGTATTACTGAGTGAGTGAGTAACAGTTCGTTAGTGAATGAGTGTGTGTGTGTCTTAGTGAACGAGTGAGTAAGGGTTAGTGAGAGTGAGTGAGTGTGTGTGTTAGTGAGTGTGTGTGAGTGTGTTAGTGAGAGTGAGTGTGTGTGTGTTAGTGTTAGTGAGAGTGAGTGAGTGTGTGTGTTAGTGAGTGAGTGTGTGTGTTAGTGAGTGAGTTTGTGTTAGTGAGTGAGTTTGTGTTAGTGAGTGAGTGTGTTAGTGAGTGAGTTAGTTAGTTAGTGAGTGAGTTAGTTAGTGAGTGTGTGTGTGTAAGTGAGTGAGTGTGTTAGTGTGTGAGTGTGTTAGTGAGTGTGTTAGTGTGAGTGAGTGAGTGAGAGTGTGTGTGTTAGTGAGAGTGAGAGTGTGTGTGTTAGTGTTAGTGTGAGTGAGTGTGTTAGTGTTAGTGTGAGTGAGTGTGTGTGTGTGTTAGTGAGAGTGAGTGTGTGTGTTAGTGAGAGTGAGTGTGTGTGTGTTAGTGAGAGTGAGTTTGTGTGTTAGTGAGAGTGAGTGTGTGTGTTAGTGAGAGTGAGTGAGTGTGTTAGTGAGTGTGTGTGTCTTAGTGAACGAGTGAGTAAGGGTTAGTGAGAGTGAGTGAGTGTGTGTTAGTGAGTGAGTGAGTTAGTGAGAGTGAGTGAGTGTGTTAGTGAGAGTGAATGTGAGTGTATTAGTGAGTGAGTGAGTGTGTGTGTTAGTGAGAGTGAGTGTGTGTGTGTGTGTTAGTGAGTGTGTGTGTGTTAGTGAGTGAGTGTGTTAGTTAGTGAGTGAGTGTGTGTGTTAGTGAGTGAGTGAGTGTGTTAGTGAGAGTGAGTGTGTGTTAGTGAGAGTGAGTGAGTGTTAGTGAGAGTGAGTGTGTGTGTTAGTGAGAGTGAGTGAGTGTATGTGTTAGTGAGTGTGTGTGTCTTAGTGAACGAGTGAGTAAGGGTTAGTGAGAGTGAGTGTGTGTGTGAGTGAGTGTGTGTGTTAGTGAGTGTGTGTGTCTTAGTGAACAAGTGAGTAAGGGTTAGTGAGAGTGAGTGTGTGTGTGAGTGAGTGTGTTAGTGAGAGTGAGTGTGTGTGTTAGTGAGAGTGAGTGTGTGTGTGTGTGTTAGTGAGAGTGAGTGTGTGTGTGTGTGTGTGTGTTAGTGAGTGTGTGTGTCTTAGTGAACAAGTGAGTAAGGGTTAGTGAGAGTGAGTGTATGTGTGAGTGTGTGTGTTAGTGAGAGTGAGTGTGTGTGTTAGTGAGAGTGAGTGTGTGTGTGTTAGTGAGAGTGAGTGTGTGTGTGTGTTAGTGAGAGTGAGTGTGTGTGTTAGTGAGAGTGAGTGAGTGTGTGTGTTAGTGAGAGTGAGTGAGTGTGTGTGTTAGTGGGTGTGTGAGTGTGTTAGTGAGTGGGTGTGTGAGTGTGTTAGTGAGTGGGTGTGTGTGTGCGTTAGTGTGAGTGAGTGTGTGCGTTAGTGTGAGTGAGTGTGTGTGTTAGTGTGAGTGAGTGTTAGTGTGTTAGTGAGAGTGAGTGTGTGTGTGTTAGTGAGAGTGAGTGTGTGTGTGTGTTAGTGAAAGTGAGTGAGTGTGTGTTAGTGAGAGTGAGTGAATGTGTGTGTTAGTGAGTGAGTGTGTGTGTTAGTGAGTGTGTGTGTCTTAGTGAACGAGTGAGTAAGGGTTAGTGAGAGTGAGTGAGTGTGTGTGTGAGTGTGTGTTAGTGAGAGTGAGTGAGTGTGTTAGTGAGAGTGAGAATGAGTGTGTTAGTGAGAGTGAGTGTGTGTGTGTGTTAGTGAGAGTGAGTGTGTGTGTGTTAGTGAGAGTGAGTGTGTGTGTATTAGTGAGTGTGTGTGTGTTAGTGAGTGTGTGTGTGTTAGTGAGAGTGAGTGAGAGTGAGTGAGTGCGTGAGTGAGAGTGAGTGAGTGCGTTAGAGTGAGTGAGTGCGTTAGAGTGAGTGAGTGCGTTAGTGAGAGTGAGTGAGTGCGTTAGTGAGAGTGAGTGAGTGAGTGTTAGTGAGAGTGAGTGTGTGTGTGTTAATGAGTGAGTGTGTTAGTGTGAGTGAGTTAGTTAGTTAGTGTGAGTGAGTGAGTGTGTTAGTGTGAGTGAGTGAGTGTTAGTGAGAGTGAGTGAGTGTTAGTGAGAGTGAGTGAGTGTTAGTGAGAGTGAGTGTGTGTGTTAGTGAGTGAGTGTGTGTGTTAGTGAGTGTGTGTGTCTTAGTGAACGAGTGAGTAAGGGTTAGTGAGTGAGTGTGTGAGTGAGTGTGTTAGTGAGAGTGAGTGAGTGTGTTAGTGAGAGTGAGTGAGTGTGTTAGTGAGAGTGAGTGTGTGTGTGTGTTAGTGAGAGTGAGTGTGTGTGTGTGTGTTAGTGAGAGTGAGTGTGTGTGTGTTAGTGAGAGTGAGTGAGTGTGTGTTAGTGAGTGAGTGAGTGTGTGTTAGTGAGTGAGTGTGTGTGTGTTAGTGAGTGAGCGAGTGTGTGTGTGTGTTTTTGTGAGTGACTGTGTTAGTGTTAGTGAGTGAGTGAGTGTTAGTGAGAGATTGAGTGGGTGTCTTCCACTGTCTCCTCTCACTGCCCAGTGTCTCCACTATCTCCTTTCACTGTCCAGTGTCTCCACTGTCTCTGCTCACTGTCCAGTGTCTCCACTGTCTCTGCTCACTGTCCAGTGTCTCCACTGTCTCTGCTCACTGTCCAGTGTCTCTTCTCACTGTCCAGTGTCTCCACTGTCTCCTTTCACTGTCCACTGTCTCTTCTCACTGTCCAGTGTCTCCACTGTCTCTTCTCACTGTCCAGTGTCCCCACTGTCTCTTCTCACTGTCCACTGCGTCATCTCACTGTCCAGTGTCCCCACTGTGTCTTCTCATCTCACTGTTCACTGTCTCCACTGCCACCGTATACTGGAAAACCTCTACACTTAGACTGTACTCCATCTGTTGCTCTGCATACTTTTTAGCCCTCTTTCCCCCTGTAAGTCACTGGCCAGGATGGATGATTCTGGTGGGTGCCTAACAGTGAAGGGTCTAAACTTCAGCAGCACTGCTGTATCTGATCTGAATGTTAATGAGCTGATGAGACTCAGTGACGGATCTTGGCTGCGGTTCTTTCAGGATGGACGCGCAGATGTTGTGGCCAATGACGCAGGAGACCGGGTTACTCCTGCTGTGGTGTCATACAGAGACACTGAACAGGTACTTTTTAACCTCAACACTGCTCAACCGCTACTTTAACCCCACCACTGCTCGACCGCTACTTTAACCCCACTACCGCCCGGCCGCTACTTTAACCCCACTACCGCCCGGCCGCTACTTTAACCCCACTACCGCCCGGCCGCTACTTTAAGCCCACTACCGCCCGGCCGCTACTTTAACCCCACTACCGCCCGGCCGCTACTTTAACCCCACTACCGCCCGGCCGCTACTTTAACCCCACTACCGCCCGGCCGCTACTTTAAGCCCACTACCGCCCGGCCGCTACTTTAACCCCACTACCGCCCGGCCGCTACCTTAACCCCACTACCGCCCGGCCGCTACCTTAACCCCACTACCGCCCGGCCGCTACTTTAACCCCACTACCGCCCGGCCGCTACTTTAAGCCCACTACCGCCCGGCCGCTACTTTAACCCCACTACCGCCCGGCCGCTACTTTAACCCCACTACCGCCCGGCCGCTACTTTAACCCCACTACCGCCCGGCCGCTACTTTAAGCCCACTACCGCCCGGCCGCTACTTTAAGCCCACTACCGCCCGGCCGCTACTTTAAGCCCACTACCGCCCGGCCGCTACTTTAAGCCCACTACCGCCCGGCCGCTACTTTAAGCCCACTACCGCCCGGCCGCTACTTTAAGCCCACTACCGCCCGGCCGCTACTTTAACCCCACTACCGCCCGGCCGCTACTTTAACCCCACTACCGCCCGGCCGCTACTTTAAGCCCACTACCGCCTGGCCGCTAATTTAACCCCACTACCGCCCGGCTGCTACTTTAACCCCACTACCGCCCGGCCGCTACTTTAAGCCCACTACCGCCTGGCCGCTAATTTAAGCCCACTACCGCCCGGCCGCTACTTTAAGCCCACTACCGCCCGGCCGCTACTTTAACCCCACTACCGCCCGGCCGCTACTTTAACCCCACTACCGCCCGGCCGCTACTTTAAGCCCACTACCGCCCGGCTGCTACTTTAACCCCACTACCGCCCGGCCGCTACTTTAAGCCCACTACCGCCCGGCCGCTACTTTAAGCCCACTACCGCCCGGCCGCTACTTTAAGCCCACTACCGCCCGGCCGCTACTTTAAGCCCACTACCGCCCGGCCGCTACTTTAACCCCACTACCGCCCGGCCGCTACTTTAACCCCACTACCGCCCGGCCGCTACTTTAACCCCACTACCGCCCGGCCGCTACTTTAACCCCACCACCGCTCGGCCGCTACTTTAACCCCACTACCGCCCGGCCGCTACTTTAACCCCACTACCGCCCGGCCGCTACTTTAACCCCACCAACGCCCGACCGCCACTTTAACCCCACCAACGCCCGACCGCCACTTTAACCCCACTACCGCACGACCGCTACTTTAACCCCACTACCGCCCGGCCGCTACTTTAACCCCACTACCGCCCGGCCGCTACTTTAACCCCACTACCGCCCGGCCGCTACTTTAACCCCATTACCGCCCGGCCGCTACTTTAACCCCACTACCGCCCGACCGCTACTTTAACCCCACTACCGCCCGACCGCTACTTTAACCCCACTACCGCCCGACCGCTACTTTAACCCCACTACCGGCCGGCCGCTACTTTAACCCCACTACCGGCCGGCCGCTACTTTAACCCCACTACCGCCCGGCCGCTACTTTAACCCCACTACCGCCCGGCCGCTACTTTAACCCCATTACCGCCCGGCTGCTACTTTAACCCCACTACCGCCCGGCTGCTACTTTAACCCCACTACCGCCTGGCTGCTACTTTAACCCCACTACCGCCCGGCTGCTACTTTAACCCCACTACCGCCCGGCTGCTACTTTAACCCCACTACCGCCCGGCCGCTACTTTAACCCCACCAACGCCCGGCCGCTACTTTAACCCCACCAACGCCCGACCGCTACTTTAACCCCACCAACGCCCGACCGCTACTTTAACCCCACCAACGGCCGACCGCCACTTTAACCCCACTACCGCACGACCGCTACTTTAACCCCACTACCGCCCGGCCGCTACTTTAACCCCACTACCGCCCGGCCGCTACTTTAACCCCATTACCGCCCGGCCGCTACTTTAACCCCACTACCGCCCGACCGCTACTTTAACCCCACTACCGGCCGGCCGCTACTTTAACCCCACTACCGGCCGGCCGCTACTTTAACCCCACTACCGGCCGGCCGCTACTTTAACCCCACTACCGCCCGGCCGCTACTTTAACCCCACTACCGCCCGGCCGCTACTTTAACCCCATTACCGCCCGGCCGCTACTTTAACCCCACTACCGCCCGGCCGCTACTTTAACCCCACTACCGCCCGGCTGCTACTTTAACCCCACTACCGCCCGGCTGCTACTTTAACCCCACTACCGCCCGGCTGCTACTTTAACCCCACTACCGCACGGCTGCTACTTTAACCCCACTACCGCCCGGCTGCTACTTTAACCCCACTACCGCCCGGCTGCTACTTTAACCCCACTACCGCCCGGCTGCTACTTTAACCCCACTACCGCCCGGCTGCTACTTTAACCCCACTACCGCCCGGCTGCTACTTTAACCCCACTACCGCCCGGCTGCTACTTTAACCCCACTACCGCCCGGCTGCTACTTTAACCCCACTACCGCCCGGCTGCTACTTTAACCCCACTACCGCCCGGCTGCTACTTTAACCCCACTACCGCCCGGCTGCTACTTTAACCCCACTACCGCCCGGCCGCTACTTTAACCCCACTACCGCCCGGCCGCTACTTTAACCCCACTACCGCCCGGCCGCTACTTTAACCCCACTACCGCCCGGCTGCTACTTTAACCCCACTACCGCCCGACCGCTACTTTAACCCCACTACCGCCCGACCGCTACTTTAACCCCACTACCGCCCGGCTGCTACTTTAACCCCACTACCGCCCGACCGCTACTTTAACCCCACCAACACCTGTAGGGGTGGAGACTAATGTCCTGGAGTCCACAGTCACACACAGCGCCAGGCTCCAGTTTCCTTGACACAGTGTGTTCCTCAGAACAGTTCGGTTTTATAAAAAAAACATGATAAAAAAAAAAAAATGATGGAAATGAGCTGATATTTTCTTTATTTCCCTCAGAAAGAGTCATTGCCTCTAACCGTTATATCACCCCCTGCAGGATCAGGAGATTATTACCACATCTAGAACTGACTGAGCACCCCTGTGTCCAGATGTGAGTGTGGTGTACAGCAGGAACATCACTGTAAGACTCTGGGTGTGATTCAGTTTCCCGATTTGTCTTTCCACAGATCGTAGGGATAGCGGCGAAGCAGGGAAGGATCCGGAACGCAGCCAACACCGTAGTGAAAGTGAAGCAGATTCTCGGCCGGCGGTACGTCACCTAGCTTTTTTTTCTTCTTTCTTTCTTTTTTTTTTTTTTTTTGGTGGAGGTTAATGATAAAAGGGATGAGAAAGAGCTGAACAGAAGTGTTTTATAAACAAAGAACACTTTTATTGATGTTTTTTTATTATTATTTAAATAAGTATCTTTGCAAATCAGCCACAAATTTAAAGGGAAACTGAAATGGAATTTGGAATGTAGTTTATTTCCTTAATATTCAACCAAACAGGAACAATGTGGAGGAACAGATTTGACCTGAGGGTGAAAAAGGGGAGGGATCCATCAGATTCAGGGTTAAAAAGCTCAGCTGAGGGAGAATAGATCCTATGTCCTTGCTACACTGGACTTTGCATTGCAGAAACACTATGTATCTTTCAGGGAGGGTAGGAAATTTGTAAAAATTGTGATGGCCAGAGACATCTGGCCACAACACAAGGAATTTGTTTTTGGTTCCTGCCACACTCAGTGCTAATAGACACTATTCCACAGTAGTACTAACACACACAGTAATACCTGTAAACCCTGCGTTTGTTTTATTTATTATAATAATGATATTAAAGATGGTGTTCTTGCCGTAGGTACGAGGACCCAGAGGCAAAGGCACACATTGAGGAAAGCAAGTGCACAGTAAGTGTTTCAGTGGGAGATACAGAAGTTATGACTGGATTATTCCTTCAGAGTCGAGAAACAGTCGACGATTTAACTCCACTCAGTCCAATCTAACTTTACTTATAAAGCACTTTAACACTTTCACAAAATACCAAAATGCTGTACAAAAAAAAAAATACAAAACAATATAACAATACATTACAGAATAAAAACAAGTATAAAAACACTCCTATTTAATCTATACATGCTTCCTCTTGGCCAAATTCCACAGGACTATCACAGCAATGCAGATGATAACTTGGCCCTGTCCCCCATATGACTCTGGTTAGTGTTAGGAAAGGGACACAATTTCTACATTTGAATAAAGATAAAACAGAGATTATTCTATTTGGGGGCAGCAGTGAAACACAGATTGGTTGCGTATCTGGACTCGAGAGCCGTCAAATCTAAAGAACTGTGTGTATTAACCTTGGTGTGTTCATGGACTCAGATCAGTTTTGGTCTCATATTAAAGCGGTAACTAGAACATCATTAAGGGATTTTCTGAATAAACCAGAGCTGGAGAAACTTATCCATGCCTTTATTTCTAGCATTGATTACTGTAATGGTCTCTTAGCTGGACTTCCACAAAAGACCATTAAACAGCTTCAGCTGATTCAGACCACAGCCGCCAGACACACTCAGAGCAAAAGAAAAGCCCCCCCCCCCAATCCTGACTCAAGTGGAGAATAAACTCAGAGAAGCAGCACTAAGCTCGTGTGCCACTGTAAACCAGAACCAGACTCACTGAGAACTTGCATTGCCCTGCCTTAATTATGACCTGTGGCTGATCCGTTTTATTTATCACTTTATTTATTACTATTTAATGGAGATACTCATTCTCTCTCTTTTTAAGATTGTCAATAAAGGTGGTGAGCCCAGGTACGAACTCGATTTGGAAGAAACGGAGAAGTACGTTTCTCCTGAAGAAGTCGCCAAATTGATCTTCCACAAAATGAAAGGTGCGTGGTCGTGACTCAGACACTAAAATGGTTCTGAATCGATAAAGTAATCAGAGAAGCCATGTTTACAAACTGGAGTTGTGCCTCGTAGCTGTTATAGTAAAGTTGTGTTCTTTCTGCAGAGACGGCTCAGTCGGCTTTGGGCTCTGACGTTAAAGATGCTGTCATCACTGTGCCCTTTGAGTTTGGGGAGATGCAGAAGAATGCATTGAGGTACACTGACACAGCTCCCCAGTCCTGAACATTTCTTGGTCATAGTGCATGTGTAAAACGGGCTGTGAAAACAGAAACTAAATGTTACAGAGCCCTACTTTAACGGTGAGATCACTTGCTGATTATTAATAATTGTTTGTTTCAGGAATGCTGCAGAGGGGGCTGGGTTCAACGTGCTGCGGTTGATTCATGAACCCTCCGCTGCCCTGTTGGCTTATGGCGTCGGACAGGAGTCTCCGACAGGGAAGAGGTGTGTCTCCGTGTTTCGTCTCCCAACAGAAAAAAATACACCCCATCTCATACAGTTCCTCGGGTTAGAGTTACAGAGTATGGCTAAAGGCCTCTGTGCTTTGTCTTCAGTTTATTAAAGACACAGATAAACCCTTTATTTAAAATGAAAAGTGGCATTGTTTCACCTGAAGTTTCTGTAACTCTGTGTTCTCCCCGTTCAGCCATGCTCTGGTTTATAAACTCGGCGGGACGTCGCTGAGTGTGACAGCTCTGGAGGTGAATAGTGGGATGTACCGAGTCCTGGCCACACACACAGACCACAGCATCGGAGGGGAGAGTTTTACACAGGCACTGGCACAGCATCTGGCTGCGGAGTTCAGGAAGTATGTGTAAAGAGAGAATCTGTGCATGAACTGAGGGTTCTGGGTCGGGACTGAGTGAGAGGGTGTTGTGTGGGGACTGGATAAATACTGCAGGGATGAGCGAGTGGGGAATGGGTGGACACTGATGGTCCTGAGTGAGTGGGGACTTGGTAAGTACTGGGAACTGAGTGGGTTCTGATGGTCCTGAGTGGGCTGGTATTGGTTTGCACGCAGATGTGTCTGATGTCCGTGTGTGTCTCCAGGGTGTATAAACACGATGTGAGCGGAAATCCCAGGGCGATGATGAAACTGATGAACAGCGCTGATTTAGCCAAACACACCCTGTCCACTCTGGGCAGTTCCAACTGCTTTGTGGACTCTCTGTACGACGGCATGGACTTTGAGTGCAATGTATCCAGGTAAACTCTAATCTAACCCCAACCTTAATCTACTCTTATTCTAAACCCTGCAAAGTCGTTCTACGAGACTGAAAATCCCAGTGTGTTATGAAAGTTACATTGGTGTTGGTTCACAGAGCTCGCTTCGAGTTGATCTGCTCCAGCCTCTTCAGTAAGAGCATCCAGCCAATCAGAATCCTCCTGGAGCAGGTCACCCTCTCCACTTCAGACGTCAACACGGTAAACATGGAGAGCGCTTTATTTATGCGCATTCTTTATAGGAAACATGCAGCAGGTTGTGTCACTGCCACAGGGCTTCATTAACGTGTGCACTCCCCTCTGCAGTAACTCTTACAGTTCTCTACTTTCTCCTGAAGGTGGTCTTGAGCGGGGGCTCGGCGCGAATTCCCAAGCTGCAGCAGATGATCCGAGACCTGTTCCCAGATGTGGAAATGTTGTGCTCCATCCCCCCCGACGAAGTGATTCCAGTGGGTGCGGCCATGCAGGCCGGGATTCTCGTGGGGAAGGAGAGTCTGGTTCTGGATGAAGACTCCATCACTGTGGACTGCTGTGCCAGTGACATCATGGTTAAGGTGAACAAGAAATCGCCGGCCTCCTCTGTTTACGTCCTGCAGTGTGTAGTGGTCTTTAATGTAAGAGAATTCAGGCGAAGATTCACCCATTGAGGACACGTTCAATTGTTTTAGAAAAGCAAAAAGTTAAATAGGATGTCGTGGAGCACCTGCACATGAACTTCCACTAACGTAACTCCGTTGAACAGTGACTGCAGGGTGCCCAGATCTGTCACAGTAGCCCTCACTGAGCAGAGAGACAGAGAGAGGGGAAAGTATCCCACAGAGAGACCAGCTACGCTCTGTAGGACTCACCATCTCCTGCTGAAGTCACAATCTTTGGTTCAGTGCTGAGCTCCGTGTTGGAGTTGTGTGTCTCTGATGAACACATCTGACTGACACACGACTTTCTGTCTCGCAGGAGGTGGATGAGTCTGGAGCAGATATTTTTACAGTTTTGTTTCCTTCTGGCACCCCCCTCCCTGCGCGCCGACAGCACACACTTCAGGGTCCTGGCAGCATGACCTCTGTGTGTCTGGAGTTGTTCCAGGCTCAGAAACCTCTAGCACAGGTCAGACTTCTACATCCATGTCTCCCATGTGAAAACACACACATACACTGTGTCTGTGTCATTTCTGATTCCTGAATGTTGCATTTTCTCGTCTGTTCTACAGATAGTTCTCAGGGACCTGGAGCCCAAGGAAGAGACGCGTGACATTGTCACAGTGGCTACAATGAAAAGGTAATTCTTTATTAATTACATTATTTTTGAAGGTGGGAAAAATGACCTGGAATTCACCTGCACCCAGGGACAGAGTGTTACTAGTGAAGATGATGAGCTGGACCTGATCTCGTGTCAGTCTTATGGCTGCACCCAAAATGAAAAGTTTCTACTGTAAACCCTTATCTGTGGGTAAATATTTCCTCACACTGTCCCCTGTCCTGACCCTGAGTAAAGACCGTCCCCTCGGGGTGTCCTCGTCCGCCGTCCCCTGTCCTGACCCTGAGTAAAGACCGTCCTCGTCTGCCCTCCCCTCTGTCCGCACTAAGCACTGACAGCACTAAGCTACAGCAGCTTATTCTTTATCTGCTGCAGGCTGTTCTTACTAATGAAGCTCTTAGCCGTAACACACTTCTGTGTTGGATGGGCTTCACTTCTGAGTCCAGGTTCCATTTGATGGTTTCCCTCTCGCTCTGAGGCAGATTTTCCTGACACTGTTTCCCCAGCGGCACTCACTCCTTTTCTGTGAAGCCGCACTGTGTTGACAGCAGTTGTAAAAAAACAAAAACAAAAAAAAAACCACTATAAACAAAACTGAATTGAGTGGATGAATTAACCGTCTTTTCTTTCACTTTCAGAGACGGCTCACTGCACGTCACCTGCATGGAGCAAAGCGGCGGCAGGTCGGAGGCTGTTACCATAGCAACAGCTGCAGCAGCATCATAGCTTTCCCCCTCAAACATCTGTGAAGGGCGATGGGGAGCAGTGTCTCACTTGTCATAGAGATCACATTCACCTCAAGCTTGTTCCTTCAGTGCTGACATTTCAATAAAACCTTTTTTACACTAAACATTTTAATGTGGTGTTTCTGATCCAAACAAACCTCAAATAAGATTCCAGAGCGCCGAGCTCTTAATCAGATGTTCTTGATTTCTTGAAGAAAAGCAAATTCAAGGTGTTCTTGGTAATTTCAGTCACTGTGCCCTCCAGTGGTCAAGCAGGTGAATCACAACCACGCAGCAGTTCCAGTGCAGTTTCCCAGACAGGATCTCTGTCATTACCCAGAATGCACATGCACTGATGGTGTTGATAAAATGTCTTATTTTTGTATTTTACAGATGGTTTGTACCAGTTAGAAAACAAAAAAATCACCTACTGTACCTTTTGATCACAGACTCCTGCAGCTGACATCGACGTTAAAGCAGTAGGGCTCTGGTTCTAGACTGAGACCGTTGCTCCAGAGAAGCAGGTGTTTCTTCACAAAGGGGAGGTAACGTACGTGTGTGGTTTTCTGGTACCACCCTCTGAGCAGATGCAGCTGTACCCTAGTGTTTGGGAGGCTTTGTGTTTGTCGAATGGTGAGACGGTTTCCAGCTTCAAACATCTGCTCACATTCTTCACTGCTCAGACAGCGGAGGACGCCCTGCTTTATGGGTTTTTTAAATTTGAGGCTCATTAAAACTAAATAATTAAGGTGTAATTCCACATGTTCCTAACAGGGTTGGGGTGGAAGAGAGGGGGAAGTAGGGGGGAGGGAGAGAGAGGGGGGTGGAAGGTATGTAGGATGGTGTAAGGCACAATAAGAACCAACAACAAAGTTATGAAGATGTACCACGCTGGTGGAACGAGCTTCCAAGCACCATCAGAGCAACAGAAACCCTCTCTGCATTCAAGAAATCATTGAAAACCCAGCTCTTCCGAGAGTATCTCTTGCACTGAATGTCTTTCTTTAATGCACTTATTACTTCATGCGTATTGCACTCAATGTAAGGTATCGTGCTGTAGTTCGAATGTTAGATCTTTTTGTAAGTCGCTTTGGATAAAAGTGTCTGCCAAATGCATAAATGTAAGAGTTTGGTGGGTTTTAAACGGAGCTGTCGTTTCTGTTTTGTAAACATCCCTTCACCACCACAATTCACCATTTCAATAAAACCTTCTGGATTTGATCCGTACTCAGTTACAGCCGCTCTGTGCAGAACAAAACCTTCCCTCCCCTCTGACCTCATCTCCATTTTCTGAAAAAGGCCCTGGTTCTTTTCTCCTGGGAGTTCCACTCTCTCAGCCCCTCAGTCCTCTCTGGTCACTCTGTAGCTCCAGAGTCACACATTAGTGTCCATCTGTGCCTCCCCCTTTCCCCCTATTCTTCAATATTCAGGGTCCCCACAGGAGAGAGTGGACAGTGAGTGCAGAAACATTAAAGTGGCTGTTAAACCTATGGAATGGTAAGTGGACAGTAATAAACAAAAAACAGACCCTCATTTGCATATTTCAGAACAGCAGCTAGACAGAACCCTGCTGACCTCTCCGTAAGACAACGTCCTCTCCGGCCGCCAGCTTCCTGTACAGCTCCTTCAGCTCGTCCGGGGGCGGGGCCCTGGAGCCCGGCGTCTGCGGCAGGTCAAAATCAGATGACACCTGAGAGTCTGATGTCACGTCCGCACCGTCTGCTCCATCTGTTGTGTCCGTACGCCCGTCACCGCGAGGATCGGACCCTGCTCTGCGGCCGGTCGGTCCAGTGGGTCTGTCACTACGCTGTGGGGTGCTGCTGCTGACCTCTGGCTGGACCGGCACAGTGTCCAGTTGGCTGGGGTTTTCAGAACCTCCATCTGATATGTGTGTAGACTGAGAAGACCACAGGTGACCCGACTCCTCGTCCTCGTCAAAGAGTTCAGGCGACTGCGAGGTCGTGTGGTACGTGGACACGGTCCGACAATTCTGACTGGTGTCCAGCTCGCAGCTTTCATCAGTCAGTGCCGGCTCCGCTGTGAAGAAAGTGTCCCAGTGAGGCGGGGCTGGCTGTGGAGAAAGCGAGTGGGGCTGAGTGTGTGAGTGAGGCTCATCTAACTGCGTGCAAGTAGGAGACAGCGGGACGTCCCCGGACGAGTGACCTCTAGGGCGAACATCAGCCTCAGAACCGAACTGCCCCTCCTCCTCCTCGTCCTCGTCATCGTTGGACTCTGTACAGTCCACGTAGTTGAAGGTCTGGGCGATGGGGCCGAGCTCGGGGAGGGGCTGTACCTCGTTTTCATCAGGAGCTGTAGTTTCGGGGCTGTTCTCGGGTCTGACCTTGTTCAGAATCGGTTTCTTTCTCCTAGGAGCCACAGCAACATCCCCAAACAGCTCCTCATCACTGTCCGAGTCTGAGAACACACACATTCACACACACAGTGTTCATTACAATTCACTCAGATCCAGTTCCTCCTTAGATTTGACTGCAGCATTTGACACGGTTAATCACAGCACACTCATCTCCTGTCTCTCGGGTATTGGCATCACTGACACGGCACCTTCCTGGTTTATTTCCTACTTTACCAATAGATCAATTGTTGCTCTTGGCACACACAAACCTTCCCCTAGTACTGTTACACAAGGTGTTCCCCAAGGTTCAGTCCTAGGCCATATACATGCTTCCACTTGGTCAGATCATCCGCAGCCATGGTCTTAATTACCATTGCTATGTAATGCACTCAAATATACGTGAGCACCGAAAATACCGCCACTCTTCCCCACTCAGGACTTATTTCCTGCGTTTGGGATCTGAGACCAACTTTTTGAAACTCACCACAGAAAAAACGGAAGTCTTGCTCGTTGGCCCCAAGTCCACTTTATCAAACACTTCTGATACTACACTTAACTTTGACGGTGTGGCTGTAAAAATGTAGTTATACTTTTGGACTCCTCTCTTTCCTTCAAACCTCATATTAAGGCCCTAACCAAAACATCCTTTTTCCATCTACATCGTATACTGATCGCCTTCGTCCCCTGCTTTCTATTAAAAATGCTGAGATTCTGGTCCATGCGTTCATCTCCTCCCGTTTAGACCACGGTAATCCTCTCTTCTTTGGCCTTCTAAGACCATACATTCCCTTCAGAACTCTGCTGCTCTGGTCCTCTCTTATTCAAATAAATCAGCTCATACCTCCCGTTCTTCACCAGCTCCAGTGGCCACCGTCTCGCTCCGTATTCAGTTTAAAGTTCTCCTGCTCACATACAAAGCTCTGCACGGCGTGGCGCCAGCCGACCTTTCTGAACTTTTACACCCGCACTGTCCTACAATGTCACTGAGGTCCTCTGAGAGTGTTTTTTGTCAAGACCCAAATTTAAATTAGTTACCACTGGTGGTAGACCATTCAGTGTGAGGGCTCCAAGCTCTGGAATTTTTACCACAAAGTCTTCGTCTCTGCTCTTTATTTTCTGCTTTTAAATCCCAGCTAAACCTCCCTCTTCTCTCAGAACTTCTGCACTTTAAGTGTGCGTTTTCCTTTTTTTTTTTTTTTTGTGTAAAACAACCTTGGTTATAAGAAAGCTGCTATATAAATGTAACGTTATTATTATTATTATTATTAAACATGTTTCGCTGAAGTATAAACCTGACGGGCAGACTGTCTGTTACCTGAGGGAATTACTTTCAGTGAGTTTCAAACGGAGAGGGATTTACGGCAGTGACTGAGGGTTTGTGGCTGTCATGGTCAACAGTTTCCATGGCAACACCTCAGCAAACAAAGCTGTTTCACAGTGGCCTTAATGGATATTATAATAAACACACAAAAAAAGAGAATATCACTGGAGCAAGGAGGAGAAGTGTTTTCTTTTAAAAGAAAGGGAAAGGAAAGCGCAGGGCAGTCAGGAGCTGTAAACAGTGGGAACACATGGTGGCGCTGTGTGAGTGTCTGACATCATCTTCCAGCTCGTCAGTGACATCATAAATCTAACAACGTTCAAATCTGTCTCTTAACAACTGCTCATCGCTAAGAGCGTCTCGAAAAGTTCACCCATGAACACGATCAGCTTCACAACTCTGCGGTGTTAAAGGGATGATCCCGCAGTTAAATCATTGTCCACTGCGTCATTATCTGGACGTTAGCATTATTCTAGGAACTGACCACACTCTCCTCACTCTCGCGTCCCTCTCGCTCTCTCCGGCGAACTGACCACACTCTCCTCACTCTCGCGTCCCTCTCGCTCTCTCCGGCGAACTGACCACACTCTCCTCACTCTTGCGTCCCTCTCGCTCTCTCCGGCGAACTGACCACACTCTCGCGTCCCTCTCGCCCTCTCCGGCGAACTGACCACACTGTCCTCACCCTTGCGTCACATTATTCTCACACTTCATGGCTGTGTCTGAAATGTCTGTAGCTCTGTAAAATTATTTACTAATGTAGTAAACAGTCATGTGTCAAAGTAAATGTGACAAAGTTTTACTGGCAGTTTTTACGTACACATTTTTAAAAAGGGCATAAATTAAAATTAACTACACGAACTGTCTGGAATTTATAAAAATATGTTTGATCTGAAGTGGTTTGACCACGTAGACGCAGACAGCAGACGCTGAAACTGGTAAAAGAACTCAACCAACAGAGAACTGAAAGACTGTGACTGGTGCAAGGGCACAGCGTAAGGCGCGTGAGCAGTTTGAGGAGGAATAACCGAGGCTTGTGTGGGTACCTTGTGATGGACACCGTGCTCTTGGCCGTTTCAGCTTCCCGAGTGGTTTATAGGTGACCTCACCGTTTCCAGATTTGTTTCTGCACATGGGCTTCAATCTGAAAAAAGAAACTCAATTCAAACTAAAAGACAAAATGTTAGACCCTCAGTTTCACAGTTTCCTCTTTTCCCACAGTTTCACACAGTGCCCCAATCTCACCCAACACCAGCAGAGACACGAGGAGCAGGTTTCCTCCAAGAGACAGCCATCTCCACTGCGCCTTTACACACTGCTGCTAACACCACGCCTCTGGACAGCTCAACACGCTTGGGGGAGGCTAACAGTTGTTGTTTTTGTAATTAGGGGAGACAGAGGGCCATTGTGCTCTCAGATAAACCAGCAATCTCCCTACGACAGGAACCACGCTGAGACACTCCCTCACAGCACTTACCACCAGAAATCACAGCAAACACTTACAGCTCAGTGACCTCCTCCACGCTCCGGCCCAGAGGAACCACGCTGGGAGAAATATTCACGGGTGAGATGTAGGAGAGGAAGTCTTTGATCTGATTACACAGGAAAGGACAGATGTTATTAACACAGACTTCAGGTAACACTCACATTCTGGATGTAGAAACTATCACAAGATTCTCACCTCTGAGTAAGAGGAATGGAAAGAGAAGCACGCCCTGTAGGAACTCCCTCCCATCCTGAAACAGACGGTTCACCATAAGAAACTAACGTGAGTCGTGTTACAGCAGCGAACATTAAATACACTTTACAGCTGCAGCTCAGAGGACACTTCACTGTGAAAAAATACACAGCGGATGCCGGGGGGGGGGGGGGCTAGATGGGAGGTCAGGATATCTGTCTTTCTCCAGTCCGACAGAATACAGTGCAACTTAGAATCAGAAATTATTTCCTCTTTGAAACCGCAGCATTCAAACACTGCGTCAGAAAACACAGATTCAGATAGTCAGGGTTTCTGACATCACACACTCGAGGACCCAATCCCGCATGTCCTAAATGAAGGTGTGTGAAGGTGTTCAGTTACAGCTAAGACACAACTTCTGTATCTGAACTCAGGAGGTGCTGTAACTGACCTTTTAAACATTAATACAGCAGTAAATGATATTACGTTGCTGTTTGTTGAAATGTTCAGCGGAACTGAATTCACTTCTGTTTCTACAGAGAACCTGCCGAAGGCCGGTGGAAACGGTCTGCACTGGTTAATACAGGAGCGTGTTCGTGTAGATGTTGCCTTTACCTGACGATGACTTTGGTCTTCCGGGTCCGTTCCCCGAACCACATGGTGGAGGGCTTGATGCTGATGATGCGCAGCGGTGAGCCGCCCGGAGCTCTGCAGCCACACGGCAGCCTGTTGGCTCTGAAAAGTTCCTCGTCCTGTCACACAGCACAGCAATAGCATCAGCTTCTCACAGGAACACGGTCTGAAAGTGATTAGCGGACAGTGAGTGGGACGTGCCTTTGGGTGTCTGCAGGCGTGGATCTGCGTCGCCCTGTTGGTGGTCACGTGACACAGGATCTCAGGCATCTTCCTGTACATGTCCAGGCTGTTGACGTGGACCTAGGACACGGACACAGAGGTTCATACGGTGGCAGTCAGCACGCCACAAGGTTGTTCGTAGAAGACTCTGACCTGTGCGCCGAACTCCTCTCCCAGGTTGGTGAAGAGGTATTCGTAGCCATACGCCGCTTTACAGTTCAGCCAGACGACGTGATACGGGCTCTGACAGATCCAGTCCTGAACCAGCTCCCGGATCCCAATCAGACAGGCCTCCTACAGGGGACACGAGGGGACACCATTAAAGCCCCCCTCCAGCGAGTGTAGCAGGGGTGGGAGCAGAGAGCTAAGATTATTATTATTATTATTATTGTTATTATAACACACAACTGTGTTTAGTCATTATTGATGTTTGTGGCTTTTCCTTCACTGTTAGTTCATTTACATTTTATTCATCTGCTTCATTCTATTATTATCTTCATTTTTATTTTGATAAAGTGTCTAAATGAAATATTTAATAACGATGAGGGCCATGTTCATGAAACATTAACTACGTAGAGTCAGTTCTCGGATTAAATATGAAGCACTTCTGGAGAGTGGAGAATAAGGGGATCAGAAGATTCATATTCTTCTTTGTTTTTATTTGAGCCTTTGTCCCGGTCAGTGTTGTGTTATTGAATAAACACAGCGTACGCTGCCAGAGCCTGCACCTTTAAAAACATGGTGTCAATGAGCAGAAAAACTTCTGCACGCCATGAAACACGAGTCAAAGCAGCACGAGCGACAGTGAGAGATCTTAGAGGGGTGTTGAAGGGATCTTAGTGAGTCTTAGATCTTAGAGGGTCTTTAGGGGGTCTTTAGAGGGATCTTAGACAGGTGTTAGGGAGATCTTAGAGAGGTCTTATCGCTGCGATGTGCACACACAGTAAAACCGAACAGCTCCTCACCCTGCTGGGGATCTGATAGAACTTGGGATCGTAGAAGGTCGTGTCCAGATACACACTCTGAATGTCTTTTACTCTGAAAGAACAAGGACAAAGACATTTAGAGGCGACTTCTTTCAATGGAAGTCTCTGGAAAAAGATTTTAAAGTGGAACTTCAACATTTTCCACATTGGAACCGTACTAAACTCCTACAGAATGATTTATAGATGCCATTCATTACAGTAACTCTTCCAGTGTTAACGTTTATTAAAATGACTGTTTTGCAGAACAGTAAAAATCACATGAATTTATGAAGCTCATTACATCACCCTTTAGATTCCTAAAAATATCATTTAGAAAACATAACGGCAAATAACAGCTCCTTTTCTTAGCGCAGGTCTGAGTTTTCTAGCTGTGATTCGGCTTTCTCTCTTCTTCATAGATTTGGACCAAAGAGCTCCAGTTTGTCACTGGTTTCTAAAAAAGGAAATTTACATATTTACATTTACATTTTACATTTATGCATTTGGCAGACGCTTTTATCCAAAGCAACTTACAAAAGAGGATCTAACATTTGAACTACAGCACGATTTATACAAAGTACCTTACATTGAGTGCAATATGCAGGAAGTAATAAGTGCATTAAAGAAAGACATTCAGTGCAAAAGATACTCTCGGAAGAACTGGGTTTTCAATGATTTCTTGAATGCAGAGAGGGTTTCTGTTGCTCTGATGGTGCTCGGAAGCTCGTTCCACCAGCATGGTACCAGAGAGGAGAACAGCCTCGACTGACCTGTACGGGGGGTTGGTCGTGTTAGTAGGCGCTCCTTTGAGGAACGGAGAGGGCGGGCGCTAACGTATGGTTTTAAGAGTCTATTGAGGAAGATGGGAGCAGAACCAGTGAATACTCTGAAGGCCATCATTAGTGATTTAAATTTGATGCGAGCAGCTAAGGGTAGCCAATGCAGCTCAACTAATAGGGGCGTGACATGTGCTCTTTTAGGCTGGTTGAAGACCAGGCGTGCTGCCGCATTCTGGATCATCTCACCTCAAATCACCTCAAATCAATGGAAACTGATGTGTTTCAGTGAATTTCAATCATTTGTGTCACTCAGAGTGAAATGTGAGAAAATGTGATCTTTAAACTTGTGTGAAGTAAAGATTTAAGCCCCAGAAAATCACTCGATCCCTCCTTCAGCACAACAACCTCCTTCTGAAATAAACTGATATTCTTTAGTGGCTTTTCCTACAGTCGACCTCTAACTGAGCAAATCAAACCTGGAGGATGTGAAAAGGGGTCAGACCAAACTGACGAGATGTGCTCGGCACCTGTCTCCAGAGTGTAGGTGCTCCATCCGTGCCGCACCTCCGACAGCCAGCCGGAAGTCTCCTGTGTACAGCACCGTGCCCTGAGCGCCCTCGAACAGAAACCTGCAGGAGGACAAGGCCAGACAGAGGCCCTTTAATAAACAGTATTTTACATCTGTGAAATGTGTTAAAAGACACCGTCTGCAGTTACTCACATGACCGATCCGGGGCAGTGACCGGCCGGGAGTAAAGTAACAACAACATCCTCCGACTGAAAGCGCAGAGAGAGCACACGTGAGAAAATACACACCGATGCATTTACATTTACAGCGTTACTCAGACGCTCTTATCCAGAGAGACTAGGCCCCGGGGAGGACGCGAGGACCGTCCCAGCCTTGGTGTCACCAAAGACCAAACCGGTGAGGTACATTCAGAAAGATCAGGGTAACTTTAACTCTCACCTCCCCAGTGACCTCGTCTATCAGGGAGATGTGTGTGGGACTGTCCAGTTCCAGTGCGACCTGAAATCACATATTAAAGTCATTTGTAAATGGTCTTCCCTTATGATGTTTCTGAAGAAACTCAAAAACAGACTGCAGCTTACGATGTGATTCTCCCAGAAGCTGTATTTCCGGTTACTCAGCAGGAGCTCCTTTGTGACAAACGAGCAGTACAGCTTCACCGTTAAACTAGAACCGGAACACAACAAAACACTCAGTCAGTGGTGACCCCCCTCCCACCACGAGCCCCACAGCAGTGTTCTCCCCCTGTGTAAACAGCCCCTGTTCAGAACGCCCGCTTTCAGCACCTGTTCCTTTAAATGATAATGAGCCGCTCGCTGTTCACCCCGACCCCGAGCGCACAGCAGTGAGGAGCGAGGAGCAGAAGCTCTGGTTTTTAGCCGTTTTCACTCTGTTCTCTTTCTTCTCCGTTTTTACTCAGTGCTCTTATTTCTCCGCGCTCGTTGTGTCTGTTTTGCTGAGTTTAACCTCGTCTTTGCGCTCTCACATAAACACGGGTCCAGCGCTGTGATTGGTCAGACTCAGACGAGGGGGCGGGGCCATTCTATAGTCTCTGCACGATCAGAATCAGAACGGCTCGTTAGGCACCGTGTGGGGGTTGGTGGCCTCCTTACACACGTGAACACGCCCCAAAAAAGTTTTTTTTCACACTACATCTCCTTTAAGGATTGTGTGTACATTTAGGAAAGACAGAGAGGGAATTCTTACCAGAACTTCAGTTTCCTTTTCAGCAGTGGTCCTTTTAATCCCTTCATATGATCTGCAGGGAGAACACTATATTAAATCTTTCCATAAACTGTATCTTTTCATTGTTTACTGGTACATTACTGTATCACTGTCCGTGACGTCTAGAACATTTAAAATTAAAATAAAAACTAAATTCCGTGCAGTGTTCATTCTTCTGAAGCTTAATTTAAAGTCAGAGCCACAAAACAACTCAGTTGTACTTTGTAAATACATCGATCAGCCACAACATTACGGCCACCTCCTTCACCGCCCATTCTCTCAGCTACAGGTCCCTACCCAGCGCAGCTCAGACTCTGGTGTCATTTTACCTTGTTTTGTACCTTACCTTTATGGCAGTGAGACAGAAAGTAAGCTCTGGCGTGTAGGTTCTCCTTGTCAAAGCGGTCAATGGAGACGGTAGAGTATTCTTTCATTCGTCCAGGGAACGAACTCATTCTAAATATCCCTAGCTTCCTTAGCTCTGAGCTCAGCGAAAAGACCCTAACCCTAACCCTATAAACTGTAACACTTTCACACACGTCCCCTCAGTCCACAGCTCTACAAAACACAGCACTGAGAAGAAATGCTGCCACAAACGACTCAACACAACACTGACAACTTCAACCAGAGCTTCGCCTCAGCACCAACGTCATTTCGAAACTAAGGCTGAGTCCCAAACTGCTCCGTCTCCCCTAAGTAGGGACTACATAGGTCGCAAAACAATGTCTTCTACATCAAAAATGACTGTATCCGTCAAATCTAAAGTCTTCACACGTCAACCATTAGCTTCAGCACCAAACACATAAAAGCAGGTGCATTAATCTGGGACGTAGAACCATAAAAACACAGATAGTGCACTAACTAGGGAACAAGAGCCGTCTCAGAGGCGCCGCTAGGGTTAGAACAACGCTGTGAACGATGGGTAGCACAGCGACATCTGGTGGTTCAGGTCAGAGTTTTATAGCTGTAAATGTTATCAGACGTCGGTAAATCATTCACACGCCTTTATTTTTGAAGCATGTCACGTTGTTATCATCATCATCATCCTTTTCTTCTCCGCTTCTCCATTTCAGGGTCGCGGTGGCAACAGGGCAATTAAAAATAAAAAAAACTATACACTATTTATGTAAAGGATTATAGACAGTTGTTGAATTCAGTTTAATAAATTGTTAAAAGTATCTTACAAAATTTCACATGGCTCTGTCAAATCCTCGCAACGTTCACTGCTGGGTTCGGTTACGGTTGGCCAACCCAGAGCTGTGACGTCACTGTTGCTAGGAGACCTGCAACAAGCTACAAACTCACAACAAGCCGCAGAGCATCAGCGACCCATCGTCCAGTAACACCAGGTCTGTTCTAGGAACGGCGTTCCCCCTCCGACTCCTCACTAACACCAGGTCTGTTCTAGGAACGGCGTTCCCCCTCCGACTCCTCACTAACACCAGGTCTGTTCTAGGAACGGCGTTCCCCCTCCGACTCCTCACTAACACCAGGTCTGTTCTAGGAACGGCGTTCCCCCTCCGACTCCTCACTAACACCAGGTCTGTTCCCTAAAGGGGTTCTGACTGTTTTTTTACGGCTTATTAAAGTAACACTGATTGTCGGTTACAGCGCCCCCTGTCGAGGGTGTGGGGGTATAACGGGCAGTGAGTGAAGGGTCAGCTCTTGAAGTTGATGTTGAAGGGGAAATGGTGAGTGAGGGTCTGAAAGCCACTCTGTGATGGTTGTAATGTTTTGGTCGGTGTGTGAAATAAACCACTGCTGTGTCTCACGCTGACACTCGGGCCAAACGTCTGATTTCTTTTTATTGTTATAATGTGTAGTGTAAATATGTAGGTATTTATTTTTACTGAGTTAGAGTTAATGTTTATGGATTCTGTAGAACTGCACCATGCTGCAGCAGGTGGTGTCTCTGTCACAGCTGCAGGGTCCTGGAGGTTGTGGGTTCGAGTCCCACTCTGGGTGACTGTCTGTGAGGAGTGTGGTGTGTTCTCTCTGTGTCTGCGTGGGTTTCCTCTGTGTGCTCCGGTTTCCTCCTACGCTCCAAAAACACGTTGGTGTCTGTAGGTGTGAGTGTGTGAGTGAATGTGTGAGTGTGTGTTGCCCTGTGAAGGACTGGGGCCCCCTCCACAGTGATTGCAGTAGGTTCCTGACCCACCACCACCCTAATAAGGATTACAGACAATGAATGAGTGATGCAGTGAAAATTAAAGGTTGAGTCAGTACCTGCCAAACGTGGAGAGGGGGCCACAAGTTCATGAGCCTGTCGATGGTTGTCCATCTGTGGTCCTTTTTGGGTCTGTAATGACCACTGCACATCCGGAACACCCCACAAAACCGACCAAAACATTATAAGCATCACAGTGAGGCCCTCAGACCCTTACACGGACTCCTACACTGATTTATCCTGCTCCAACATCAAGAGCTGACCCTTCACTCACTGCCCGTTATAACCCCCACATCCTCGGCAGGGGGCGCTGTAACAGACCATCAGTGTTATTTCACCTGGCTGTTCAGGGGACTTGGGTAGAACCCGAGTAAATGAAACTAGTTACGACCCACTTCTGTTATTTTGTTACGGTGGTACGACTGGATCAGACACAGCAGGGCTGCTGCAGATTTGAAATATTATAAAATTATAAATGAACTATAAACTGGTTTTCTGTAGCCTTCCATGCTGTTGTTGTCACTTGATACTTTGTGAAGTCTGGTTTATAACGTGGTGTAGCTCTTGTTCCAGGTTGACATCCCGCTGCACCACGTCCGAACCATGTCCTGTGCGGGTTTATTGGACGGAAACGCCAAACCTAAGTCCATGAGCCGAGCAAAGCAGTGGACAGATGAGGTGGAGAACCTCTACCGCTTCCAGCAGGCGGGATACAGAGATGAGACGGAGTACAGACAGATCAAACAGGTGGAGGTAACTAACTACTGTTTTAACTGTTTCTCACCTCAGGAGTCGTCCAGTCAGACTGTCCCCACACTGTCCCCTCTCTCAGTTCCACTGTCCCCTCACTGTCCCCTCTCTCAGCTCCACTGTCCCCTCTCTCAGCTCCACTGTCCCCTCACTGTCCACTCTCTCAGTTCCACTGTCCCCTCACTGTCCCCTCTCTCAGCTCCACTGTCCCCTCTCTCGTCTCCACTGTCCCCTCTTTCAGCTCCACTGTCCCCTCTCTCAGCTCCACTGTCCCCTCACTGTCCCCTCTCTCAGCTCCACTGTCCCCTCACTGTCCACTCTCTCAGTTCCACTGTCCCCTCACTGTCCCCTCTCTCAGCTCCACTGTCCCCTCTCTCGTCTCCACTGTCCCCTCTTTCAGCTCCACTGTCCCGTCTCTCAGCTCCACTGTCCCCCTCCCTGTCTCCTCTCTCGTCTCCACTGTCCCCTCACTGTCCTCTCTCTATAGTCCATCTGTGGCTCTACATACTTTCTTACCCACCTTCCCCCCTGTTCCTCAGCGCTCAGGACCCCCACAGAGCAGGTGTGATGTGGTGGTGGATCATTCTCAGCGCTGCAGTGACACTGACGTGGTGGTGGTGTGTAAGTGTGTGTTGTGCTGCTGTGGGTGCTCTGTGGGTGTGAGGTAAATGGCTTGTAACCGTGGTCAGTAAATGCTTTTCCACAAAAGTATGTTAATAAAGTGGTGATAGGTTTAAGAGTCTGTTCTGAAATAAACACAAGCTCTGTTTGTTGCAGGTCGACCGTTGGCCAGAGACTGGGTTTGTGAAGAAGCTTCAGAGACGAGACAACACGTTTTATTACTATAACCGACAGCGAGAGTGTGAGGACAGAGAAGTTCACAAAGTGAAAGTGTATGCTTACTGACCCCACTGACCCCCTCCTCACTCCTCTCCAGCTCTTTTTCTTGGTACTTGATTAAAGTTTCTCATCTGCACCTAATGATCTGCTGTAATTAAAGTGTGTATTGTTTGTAGCCCTTATCCAGTTCAGGGTGGCGGTGGGTCCGGAGACTACCCGAAATCACTGGGCGCAAGGGGGAACACACCCTGAGGGGGCGCCAGTCCTTCACAGGGCGACACACACTCACACATTCACTCACACACTCACACCTACAGACACTTTTGAGTCTCCAATCCACCTACCAACGTGTGTTTTAGAAGAATGGGAGGAAAACGGAGCACCCAGAGGAAACCCACGCAGACACAGAGAGAACACACCACACTCCTCACAGACAGTCACCCGGAGGAAACCCACGCAGACACAGAGAGAACACACCACACTCCTCACAGACAGTCACCTGGAAGAAACCCACACAGACACAGGGAGAACACACCACACTCCTCACAGACAGTCACCTGGAGAAAACCCACACAGACACAGAGAGAACACACCACACTCCTCACAGACAGTCACCCGGAAGAAACCCACACAGACACAGGGAGAACACACCACACTCCTCACAGACAGTCACCCAGAGGAAACCCACGCAGACACAGAGAGAACACACCACACTCCTCACAGACAGTCACCCGGAGGAAACCCACGCTGACACAGAGAGAACACACCACACTCCTCACAGACAGTCACCCGGAGGAAACCCACGCAGACACAGGGAGAACACACCAACTCCTCACAGACAGTCACCCGGAGGAAACCCACGCACACACAGAGAGAACACACCACACTCCTCACAGACAGTCACCCGGAGGAAACCCACGCAGACACAGGGAGAACACACCACACTCCTCACAGACAGTCACCCGGAGGAAACCCACGCAGACACAGGGAGAACACACCACTCTCCTCACAGACAGTCACCCGGAGGAAACCCACGCAGACACAGAGAGAACACACCACACTCCTCACAGACAGTCACCCGGAGGAAACCCACACAGACACAGGGAGAACACACCACACTCCTCACAGACAGTCACCCGGAGGAAACCCACGCAGACACAGGGAGAACACACCACACTCCTCACAGACAGTCACCCGGAGGAAACCCACACAGACACAGGGAGAACACACCAACTCCTCACAGACAGTCATCCGGAGGAAACCCACGCAGACACAGGGAGAACACACCACACTCCTCACAGACAGTCACCCGGAGGAAACCCACGCAGACACAGGGAGAACACACCACACTCCTCACAGACAGTCACCCGGAGGAAACCCACGCAGACACATGGAGAACACACCAACTCCTCACAGACAGTCACCCGGAGGAAACCCACGCAGACACAGGGAGAACACACCACACTCCTCACAGACAGTCACCCGGAGGAAACCCACGCAGACACAGGGAGAACACACCACACTCCTCACAGACAGTCACCCGGAGGAAACCCACGCAGACACAGGGAGAACACACCACACTCCTCACAGACAGTCACCCGGAGGAAACCCACACAGACACAGGGAGAACACACCAACTCCTCACAGACAGTCATCCGGAGGAAACCCACGCAGACACAGGGAGAACACACCACACTCCTCACAGACAGTCACCCGGAGGAAACCCACGCAGACACAGAGAGAACACACCACACTCCTCACAGACAGTCACCCGGAGGAAACCCACACAGACACAGGGAGAACACACCAACTCCTCACAGACAGTCACCCGGAGGAAACCCACGCAGACACAGGGAGAACACACCACACTCCTCACAGACAGTCACCCGGAGGAAACCCACGCAGACACAGGGAGAACACACCACTCTCCTCACAGACAGTCACCCGGAGGAAACCCACGCAGACACAGAGAGAACACACCACACTCCTCACAGACAGTCACCCGGAGGAAACCCACACAGACACAGGGAGAACACACTACACTCCTCACAGACAGTCACCCGGAGGAAACCCACGCAGACACAGGGAGAACACACCACACTCCTCACAGACAGTCACCCGGAGGAAACCCACACAGACACAGGGAGAACACACCAACTCCTCACAGACAGTCACCTGGAGAAAACCCACACAGACACAGAGAGAACACACCACACTCCTCACAGACAGTCACCCGGAAGAAACCCACACAGACACAGGGAGAACACACCACACTCCTCACAGACAGTCACCCGGAGGAAACCCACGCAGACACAGAGAGAACACACCACACTCCTCACAGACAGTCACCCGGAGGAAACCCACGCTGACACAGAGAGAACACACCACACTCCTCACAGACAGTCACCCGGAGGAAACCCACGCAGACACAGGGAGAACACACCAACTCCTCACAGACAGTCACCCGGAGGAAATCCACGCAGACACAGAGAGAACACACCACACTCCTCACAGACAGTCACCCGGAGGAAACCCACACAGACACAGGGAGAACACACTACACTCCTCACAGACAGTCACCCGGAGGAAACCCACGCAGACACAGGGAGAACACACCACACTCCTCACAGACAGTCACCCGGAGGAAACCCACACAGACACAGGGAGAACACACCAACTCCTCACAGACAGTCATCCGGAGGAAACCCACGCAGACACAGGGAGAACACACCACACTCCTCACAGACAGTCACCCGGAGGAAACCCACGCAGACACAGGGAGAACACACCACACTCCTCACAGACAGTCACCCGGAGGAAACCCACACAGACACAGGGAGAACACACCAACTCCTCACAGACAGTCATCCGGAGGAAACCCACGCAGACACAGGGAGAACACACCACACTCCTCACAGACAGTCACCCGGAGGAAACCCACGCAGACACAGGGAGAACACACCACTCTCCTCACAGACAGTCACCCGGAGGAAACCCACGCAGACACAGAGAGAACACACCACACTCCTCACAGACAGTCACCCGGAGGAAACCCACGCAGACACACGGAGAACACACCACACTCCTCACAGACAGTCACCCGGAGGAAACCCACACAGACACAGGGAGAACACACCACACTCCTCACAGACAGTCACCCGGAGGAAACCCACGCAGACACATGGAGAAAACACCACACTCCTCACAGACAGTCACCCGGAGGAAACCCACGCAGACACATGGAGAAAACACCACACTCCTCACAGACAGTCACCCGGAGGAAACCCACACAGACACAGGGAGAACACACCAACTCCTCACAGACAGTCATCCGGAGGAAACCCACGCAGACACAGGGAGAACACACCACACTCCTCACAGACAGTCACCCGGAGGAAACCCACGCAGACACAGGGAGAACACACCAACTCCTCACAGACAGTCACCCGGAGGAAACCCACGCACACACAGAGAGAACACACCACACTCCTCACAGACAGTCACCCGGAGGAAACCCACGCAGACACAGGGAGAACACACCACACTCCTCACAGACAGTCACCCGGAGGAAACCCACGCAGACACAGGGAGAACACACCACTCTCCTCACAGGCAGTCACCCGGAGGAAACCCACGCAGACACAGAGAGAACACACCACACTCCTCACAGACAGTCACCCGGAGGAAACCCACACAGACACAGGGAGAACACACTACACTCCTCACAGACAGTCACCCGGAGGAAACCCACGCAGACACAGGGAGAACACACTACACTCCTCACAGACAGTCACCCGGAGGAAACCCACACAGACACAGGGAGAACACACCAACTCCTCACAGACAGTCATCCGGAGGAAACCCACGCAGACACAGGGAGAACACACCACACTCCTCACAGACAGTCACCCGGAGGAAACCCACGCAGACACAGGGAGAACACACCACACTCCTCACAGACAGTCACCCGGAGGAAACCCACACAGACACAGGGAGAACACACCAACTCCTCACAGACAGTCACCCGGAGGAAACCCACGCAGACACAGGGAGAACACACCACACTCCTCACAGACAGTCACCCGGAGGAAACCCACGCAGACACAGGGAGAACACACCACTCTCCTCACAGACAGTCACCCGGAGGAAACCCACGCAGACACAGAGAGAACACACCACACTCCTCACAGACAGTCACCCGGAGGAAACCCACACAGACACAGGGAGAACACACCACACTCCTCACAGACAGTCACCCGGAGGAAACCCACGCAGACACAGAGAGAACACACCACACTCCTCACAGACAGTCACCCGGAGGAAACCCACGCAGACACATGGAGAACACACCACACTCCTCACAGACAGTCACCCGGAGGAAACCCACGCAGACACAGGGAGAACACACCACACTCCTCACAGACAGTCACCCGGAGGAAACCCACACAGACACAGGGAGAACACACCACACTCCTCACAGACAGTCACCCGGAGGAAACCCACACAGACACATGGAGAACACACCACACTCCTCACAGACAGTCACCCGGAGGAAACCCACGCAGACACAGGGAGAACACACCACACTCCTCACAGACAGTCACCCGGAGGAAACCCACACAGACACAGGGAGAACACACCAACTCCTCACAGACAGTCACCCGGAGGAAACCCACGCAGACACAGGGAGAACACACCACACTCCTCACAGACAGTCACCCGGAGGAAACCCACGCAGACACAGGGAGAACACACCAACTCCTCACAGACAGTCATCCGGAGGAAACCCACGCAGACACAGGGAGAACACACCACACTCCTCACAGACAGTCACCCGGAGGAAACCCACGCAGACACAGGGAGAACACACCACTCTCCTCACAGACAGTCACCCGGAGGAAACCCACGCAGACACAGAGAGAACACACCACACTCCTCACAGACAGTCACCCGGAGGAAACCCACGCAGACACACGGAGAACACACCACACTCCTCACAGACAGTCACCCGGAGGAAACCCACACAGACACAGGGAGAACACACCACACTCCTCACAGACAGTCACCCGGAGGAAACCCACGCAGACACATGGAGAAAACACCACACTCCTCACAGACAGTCACCCGGAGGAAACCCACGCAGACACATGGAGAAAACACCACACTCCTCACAGACAGTCACCCGGAGGAAACCCACACAGACACAGGGAGAACACACCAACTCCTCACAGACAGTCATCCGGAGGAAACCCACGCAGACACAGGGAGAACACACCACACTCCTCACAGACAGTCACCCGGAGGAAACCCACGCAGACACAGGGAGAACACACCAACTCCTCACAGACAGTCACCCGGAGGAAACCCACGCACACACAGAGAGAACACACCACACTCCTCACAGACAGTCACCCGGAGGAAACCCACGCAGACACAGGGAGAACACACCACACTCCTCACAGACAGTCACCCGGAGGAAACCCACGCAGACACAGGGAGAACACACCACTCTCCTCACAGGCAGTCACCCGGAGGAAACCCACGCAGACACAGAGAGAACACACCACACTCCTCACAGACAGTCACCCGGAGGAAACCCACACAGACACAGGGAGAACACACTACACTCCTCACAGACAGTCACCCGGAGGAAACCCACGCAGACACAGGGAGAACACACTACACTCCTCACAGACAGTCACCCGGAGGAAACCCACACAGACACAGGGAGAACACACCAACTCCTCACAGACAGTCATCCGGAGGAAACCCACGCAGACACAGGGAGAACACACCACACTCCTCACAGACAGTCACCCGGAGGAAACCCACGCAGACACAGGGAGAACACACCACACTCCTCACAGACAGTCACCCGGAGGAAACCCACACAGACACAGGGAGAACACACCAACTCCTCACAGACAGTCACCCGGAGGAAACCCACGCAGACACAGGGAGAACACACCACACTCCTCACAGACAGTCACCCGGAGGAAACCCACGCAGACACAGGGAGAACACACCACTCTCCTCACAGACAGTCACCCGGAGGAAACCCACGCAGACACAGAGAGAACACACCACACTCCTCACAGACAGTCACCCGGAGGAAACCCACACAGACACAGGGAGAACACACCACACTCCTCACAGACAGTCACCCGGAGGAAACCCACGCAGACACAGAGAGAACACACCACACTCCTCACAGACAGTCACCCGGAGGAAACCCACGCAGACACATGGAGAACACACCACACTCCTCACAGACAGTCACCCGGAGGAAACCCACGCAGACACAGGGAGAACACACCACACTCCTCACAGACAGTCACCCGGAGGAAACCCACACAGACACAGGGAGAACACACCACACTCCTCACAGACAGTCACCCGGAGGAAACCCACACAGACACATGGAGAACACACCACACTCCTCACAGACAGTCACCCGGAGGAAACCCACGCAGACACAGGGAGAACACACCACACTCCTCACAGACAGTCACCCGGAGGAAACCCACACAGACACAGGGAGAACACACCAACTCCTCACAGACAGTCACCCGGAGGAAACCCACGCAGACACAGGGAGAACACACCACACTCCTCACAGACAGTCACCCGGAGGAAACCCACGCAGACACAGGGAGAACACACCACTCTCCTCACAGACAGTCACCCGGAGGAAACCCACGCAGACACAGAGAGAACACACCACACTCCTCACAGACAGTCACCCGGAGGAAACCCACACAGACACAGGGAGAACACACCACACTCCTCACAGACAGTCACCCGGAGGAAACCCACGCAGACACAGAGAGAACACACCACACTCCTCACAGACAGTCACCCGGAGGAAACCCACGCAGACACATGGAGAACACACCACACTCCTCACAGACAGTCACCCGGAGGAAACCCACGCAGACACAGGGAGAACACACCACACTCCTCACAGACAGTCACCCGGAGGAAACCCACACAGACACAGGGAGAACACACCACACTCCTCACAGACAGTCACCCGGAGGAAACCCACACAGACACATGGAGAACACACCACACTCCTCACAGACAGTCACCCGGAGCGGGACTCCTTCCAGAGTTTGTAGTAGGTGACAACACATCTATTAGAACACGTCTGTGAAATCGGCTTTAGTTTATGTTGTTAATAGGAGTGTTTCAGCCACAAAGTTATTTGACCTTAAGCCTGTTAATTGTGAGTGAGTGGGTCAGATATATGCCAGATATGACATGCTTTGCATGAAAAAAATACAAGGTAATTTACTTTAAACTCTTGGATATGGCCCCCATTAAAATCAGATAAAATTAATAAAATCATTTATTTTTTTCTTTCCATTACATTTAAAGACACACACTGTCAGGGAGCGACACTGAGCTGACAGCAGTTAACAAAGGGGTAGAATGAAATTAATACAATTTAAAAATACACAAATACTATTCATAATTTATTCAAATCCAACGTCATAAAAAGAAGCACCTCGGCTAAAAAGAAGCACGTAAAACTACAACTTACATCCCTAGGTAGGGAACATGGAGTGATTTGGGACGCGCCCTCACTCCTCGCCGCTGAAAAGAGGAGAGCTGTTTCTTTAAATGTGCGTCATGTCCTTCTGCTGCAACACATCCGTGGTTTGCTCGGTTTTTAGAGCAAGTTGTGGTCAGAAGTAGCTTTAAAGAAGTTTACTGGACTCTGACAGCGGACCTGGCCGGGGTCAGTAACAGAAATCCGGGGTAAGTCCTCTATCATTAGGCTTTACACAGTCAGGGTTGGTCCTGAGGTCCTGTTTCGTTCAGCTGTGCGGAGTTAGCGGGTTAGCAGACTTCGACTGAGAGGAGATATTCCCTCCTGACTTTAGAAA